>NC_056734.1:748573397-748710897 GCF_019279795.1 Protopterus annectens | reverse complement strand
CTAACAAGGTAAATACACCTTGATGTGTACCCATAACTACTGCCAGCAGACAACACCTTACAGAGCATGACATTGCTACACTGTACCATAGTCACCCTGTGCATCAGACCTATATGAGCATGTCTGTGCATCCGTGGTACAGATAACAGGGTTATGGCACACATATCATCACATGCACAGGGTGTGGTGTTAGATTGCCAGAGGCCTAAGCTGGGTCATATGGCTGACATTGTGTGTGTGTGTGTGTGTGTGTGTGTGTGTGTGTGTGTGTGTGTGTGTGTGTGTGTGTGTGTGTGTCTGGATTAGTGATGTTCAACTGGGCCATGCAGAGGAGCTGTGCACGTCTGGTGGTAACTGACCTGGGATAGGGATATGTGAGCATTTGTCTGCACACCTGCAAGCAATGTGGATGCCCGACAGATGGCTATGTTGGACAGCTGTGGACCATACATGGCAGGATGTATGGTTCACCATCTTCCAGCAGGGATACAGTAACTGGTTCTGCCAGGAGTATCACTGGTACCGCCAGGCCCAAGGACAGATGCAGTACTACTCCCTGATGGTGACTGCTGTCTGCTGGACCCACGTCCCTAATGGAACTGGCCAGGACAATGTGCCTATGGCCTGCTCTTGTGTGGTGTGGACAGCACCCTCCCTTCAGTAGTGCTGTTGGCACTGCCACTATGGGACTGTGAATGTGCATTGCCATGTGGGATCACAGGTGATCATGTGGCTGACCTACATTCACCTGGCTGATGCCCTACTCCCACCACGTGCTCAGGCACAGACATTGCACAGTCGAGAACTGACAATGTCTCATCCCACTGTCTATCCACAACATTGGCAAAATGACGTGTCATCGCAACTGTTGTGGAGGTCGTCATGCATGGCAGGGAGCACTGCATGCACAACCCTGAGCATCTGTCTGGTGTTGCAGTCAGTATGCACCTGTGTCTCCATGATGGACCATAACATGCATCTGGTGACACCTACTATGGCACTTGTGACAGGGGCTTTATGGCCAGCAGTCCTCTGTTGAGCGGCCTTGTCCAGCTGCCTGTGTGTGACCTCACCTGCTCTCTGCCTATGGCTGGTGTCTACACTCACACTTACCATACTCAACACACTAGCCTGTTCCATGCCACCACCCTTAACCTGTTCATTATCCATGGCTGCTGGGGACTGGGCATGTGTGGGCATACTGACTGTGTGCAGAGACATGGTGGGTGAAAGTGAGAAATCCAAATAATGGCATGGATCCAGGCACTGACAAACCCTCCTATGCCTCACTATGACCACCATCATCATGGGAGTCCTCTAAGACACTGAAATCAGGTTGTGAGGGAGAGGGAAACCAACCCCTATGTTCATGTGTGACGGGAACACAACATATGTAAATTAATACCCTGCATTATTATGTTTGCTGAGATGTACACACAAATACAAACACACACACACACACACACACACACACACACACACACACACACACACACACACACACACACACACACACACACACACACACACACACACACACACACACACTCACTTCTGATACAGTCTGGCACAGCTGTGATACCTATGGGCCCTTCAAGGCAGACTTTATGGTAGTTCTGCCTGCTGAAATCCATTTCTTACACTGCTACTGTCAGGCCCACAACAAAGGGTGACAAATCCTACTGTGTGATAGGCCTAGTAGCAAAATGGTAATTGAGGCCAAGACCAAGGCTATTGGAGTGAGCTAAACAGTGTCAACAAGTGCATATGTACGTACTGTAAGAGCTAACTTACTACTATACAGACTACAAACAGTGACAATGTTTACCGATATGTGAGGATAAATAATGAGGGGACAAGACTATACACTATCACTGCAGTACATACATGGTTCAGACTCACAAGGATTCCTTTCAGACAACATTGCATGACAGTCTGCAATACATACAGGACACATGTAAAGTACTAGGTGCATAGCCTCATAAGATGATACCAGGCTATTGGCCCTGATGCCCTCATAAGCCTAGCCCAGACTTTCGCCCATGTCCCTTCCAAGCCAGCATCTGGTTCCCATGTCCAGCTGGGACCCACACAGGATCCCAGAAGTGTCTCATCCATTTCCCATGCAGTCATCCAACTTCTTCTTCAAGAGGGCTATACACGTACTCTGCTAGACATTGGGAGGGTGTGTACTTT
Organism: Protopterus annectens; assembly: GCF_019279795.1. Classification (NCBI taxonomy): domain Eukaryota; kingdom Metazoa; phylum Chordata; order Ceratodontiformes; family Protopteridae; genus Protopterus; species Protopterus annectens. The sequence continues at coordinate 748,708,701 of NC_056734.1, read as the reverse complement.
ACAGACAGTGTATTGTATGGGACACTACATTAGCCCACCAACAAGTATTGTACATGTCACAGACCAGGTGAGGGCCTTGTGTGCATGTTGTGTGAGCACAATTTGTCTTACAGATATTCAGGAACACCATCATGGTTGGTCTGGAAATGGCCTTGTATGCCAGACACAGGTCACCTATGATTAGTCCTTATGAGACTGAGTACAAGGACAGGGTTTTCAGCCTACCTGTATAGAATAGGTGTTGCAGACCCTGGAATTGCTTAGTCAGGAACCTCTGAGGTCTCTGCAACTGCTGCATTTGCTTGGCAAGTTGCATTCCAAAGGAGCCATTGCACTTGGTAATGCATTTGATAAGGGTGGAGTATATGATTGTTGTGGCCTCCTGGTTCCTGGATGACATACCAGTATTTGTGAGGTGGGCTATGTAGACAGCCTTCCATACAATGGTGCCCACACAGTGGGAAACTGTCAGGTTGCTACCAACCTTAGTGCACAAGTCACCTCACAGCTGATTGCATGCTCAGTACATTGTTACTGTCATACTTAGTGTGGATGCCATCTGCCACAGCAAGGAGAATGATGCCTCTCCTGGCATTCAGTTTGTGGAAATGCTTCTTGCACCAGTCATTAATTGGGTGAGAGCTTCTTGTAGGATGCTCACATCAGTAGGGGAATGTGAGACAGTGGCCAGCTTGCAAGCATCTGTACAACTGGTCAGCCACAGAGCACTGCTTTTGTCTTGTACCTCAGATACGTATATCTCAAAGAGCAGAGGCCCCCAGACTGATGCTTGGGTTACACCAGTTTGTAAGAATCTACTACTAGAGGTGGGTTCCACTACTTTGACTGAGTGGGTACTATCATTGGGCCAGTTAGCTACCCATCTGGTAACATACAGGTTGGTGCATAGCTGTGTAGGTGTATGTATCCTGGCCACCTGGGGATTATTGTGAGAGAATTGGGCTAGGTGATGGTAGGCATTGTTCACCATCTTCCCCTCATCCTTGTGTTTGTTGACCACTTCAGAGAGGTTGACCCAGTTTAACAGGCCTGATCTCCCTTTGACAATACTATGCTGTGTGGGCTCAGGCATTTCGATGTTGCTGATGTCCCTGTTCATAATGTCCTTGATATTGCCTTCCATGCCCTTGCAGAGCACACTAGTTAGACTGATGTGCATAGGATTTGCTGGGTCAGTGGATTGCTCCTCCTTTGTGTATAGGGATGACAGTGGCTATCCTCTGTGCAGATGGTATGACACCAGTGCTCAGGCAATGGTTGACTACAGTGTGAACTGGATCTGAAAGCCCATGCCTGTGTTCATGTAGGATACAGCCAGGGATGGTATCAGGCCTATGGAGACTTCTGTGTGTTGCCTTTGAGAGGGCATTACGGACCTGATTCCTGATGATGAGGAGAGGGGGGCAGGTGCTGTAAATATACATGTGTACCAATGGGGGACAAGGGAGTGATGTTTACACTTCACCTGTCAGCAGCTGGTTGTCTATATCGGAATACATGCATTTAATCGAATGTTAGATGTCCAATGTCCTAAATGTCGGAGGGAGTGACCCAAGTTTGCACAATGTCAAGTTTTCAAATGGCGAATCCATGAACACTGAATGCCAGCCAGGCTAATATCCCCCCCCCTTTGTGACCCATGGTAGTGCTTATTTTGGTGGTTGAGCAATCGGAAATGTTGAATTCATTGTTATGCTCGACATTCCGACCATTCACCACTGTGAGATTCGACATTTAGGTTTGGATAATGTAACATTTGGTGTTGGTGTCTTTGACTAAATGCATGTATTCTGCCTATATCTATGCCGTATGTGTACATGGTGTTATTGACTACAACTGCAGAGCAGATTTGTGTGTTGTCTCTGGGATTGCAGACACGTGTGGAAGGCCTAGTGACTGGCCTTGATGGATGTGTCCAATTTGCACTCAAAGATAGCCTTAGGGTAATTCACCTGTGATCTTATTTGCTTGTGCAGACCAAGGTGACGTGGCTTCCAAAGGCACCTGTTCCTTCTTGGCCCTGTCCAGCAATTATTTCCACCTATTATGGTATTTGTGTATTTCTGCTGTCCACCACAGATGTTTACCTTGCCTTGAGGGAGATGATGTTGTCCTGTCAGGTACTGCTGAGTCCATACAGTTATGTAGGTGCCCAGGTAGTATTGTGGTCTGGGCCTGGACACTACTCCTAGTTCCAAATGATGGGACATTGGCTTTAAAGCTACTTCTACCTGATCTGAGGAGATTTATAGTAATTTGTGTAAAGTTAATTTTGTTTGACACTGTAAAGGGGGGTGGTGTGGGCAGGGGAGATGGTGACCTGAACAGTGATGTCTATGTGGTCAGATATTAGCAAGGAGGATAACACTGTAGCAGTGTTATAGTGGCTACTCATGTTGGTTAGGACCAGGTACAGGATATTTACACCTGTTGTAGGAGTGTTGACCAGCTGATCCACTGCATTGCCATTGACAAAGCCAAGGAATCTATGTGCGTTCATGTTCAGGTGGTATAGGTAATGCACACTATGGTTGGGTAATTGAAATCTCCCAGGAGCTGGGTAGATGAGTGAATCCTGACAGATTCCAGCAGGTCCCAATAGGTGTGGTGGGTGTCCATAGTAATGATTGGAGGCCTATAGCTAGCTATGATTTGAGTAGCTGTTTTGTCAACTGTTAACTGCACTTGGGATGTCTCCTGTGTGTCATACTGTTTGGCCAGCCTGCTGATGTGTATGTGCATGATAATGTTCAACACTCCGCCTCTTGTGGATTTGCAGGCCTCCATTTTGAGTCTACACTTATGATGGGATGAGTAACCTGGCAAGGTTAGTGTGTTCTCCACAGCTACAAAGCAGGTGTCAGTGAATGCACAAATGTCAGCATACTACAGGACAAGGTACACTTGCATTGACATGGGTTTCATGGTAAGACAACTAGCTCCTGTTAGAGCAAGACATCTGCAAAAAGGCACACATCACTGGTGGGCAAAGGCCAGAAAATAGTGTCACTTTATGAATCTAGCTGAAACACACTTAGTTACCAGCAAAGATGGTTTCGCATTCATAGGTCTACTCTGCAGGATATGACATCTGACAATCAAATGTATGTTATTATGTTATGACTTCAGGCTTTAATGGGTTGCCCGTGATGTGCCAGACAATATGACATCTGACAATCAAATGTATGTTATTATGTTATGACATCAGTTTTTAATGGATTGCCAGTGATGTACCAGACAATACACAACTGTCTGAGGCACTGACTACAAATATGAGGCAGACATGTGGTCAGTCTGCAAAACTCTGGACAGTTGTCAGGCATGGGCTCAGTATATCACATACAGTTCAACACACACTGCTGCACCTGTTGTGAACTATGCACATACCCTATATAAGTCTCTTACATTTGTAAGACAGGCATATGTATCAGAGTAGCATTCACAGGTGACATATGAATAATTACAGCTCAAATAGCTGGCCTAGCAGTATCACACTCAGTATTGGACAATAGACACTCCAGTAGTAGTCATACATGAGCTGACTTTTGCTGGGGTGACGCAGGGGCCAGAGATGTGATCCATGTCAATGCAGACAGGTCAAGCAGGAATGGCCATAGGTGTTGGGCAGTAGCATGTGAGTCAAGCAGTTCATATTGTGGCCTAGTGTTTAATGTCCTATTTGACATTATTGCATCCCCCTTCTGCATTCAATTGCAAGCTTATGTGAATGACATACTTGTTACAGTGCTGAAGAGTTTCCTCACAACAATGCAAATGGTTAGGTTTGTGTAGTTGCAGTCTGTCTTTGTGTAGATGAATTCAGACCTGTGTTGCATAAGCAGCAGCTTGCCTTTTGTAGGTAATGCTCATGAGCAGGTGATGGCCTGTGCACCAATCGGTGTCTCCCACTTGTTACTTGCATCCAGAGCAGCTGTGTTGTCTTTCCATTAGCCAATGCCATAGCAACACAGTGCTATAATTAGGTCCTTCATGTGGGTCTTGCCTCCTCTTTTCCTTGCATGTGTGGGGGACATTATGGAGGTGTGGAGGCAATGGCTTCACACACAGTAGGTGGGAATACCTCTCAGGACAGGACAAGTAGAGACAGCCCAACAACATGGGGGACAAAGCTCCAGAACTGGATAGAGATTGTAAGTAAGTATTGCTGTTATGCACATAGAGGATTGCTAGATTAACAGGGTATGTCTGGATATGTATTTTCTGCATGACTTGGCATCTGACAGTGATATGCCCAGAGATGTGCCTGTTATATTTGGTCTGTTCCTCAGACAACTTCTGTTTTTGTGAAATTAGTAGGATAATGTAAGAACTGTAGTCAGTAAATGTTGACATCCATTAGTGTTTCAGACATTATATCCTTCTGGGATGTTATGTTACAACAAACCCTGTAACACCAGCAACTGTTTCAGTTTGTAACACCATTTTGTGAGATATGTCCCTTTCTTCTGGCCCCCTGTCCCCCAAGTATGTCATGCTTTGTCCAGATGTCTTGCAGTAAGAGATTCAGAGGAATGGTATATCATTATTTAGTGACTGCACTCCATGTACCATCCGAGTGACTTAGCAGACTCCTAGAAGTGGTATCTGGCAGTGGCTATAAATATGGTCCCACACCCTGATCATTTTGTGGAAATCTCCACAGATGAGAATTATGTATGTCTGGCCATTGTTAACAGACTCCCAAGACTGTGTAGCAGTGTTTTGTGCAAATGTTTGTTGGTCTGAGTAGGGAGAGTAGCAGATGTGAGTGTCATGAATCCTTTTCTATCTGACTGTGCATGCTGCTGCAGCTGCTGGTGGTCTATCAGGTGTACATGTTTGTAGGGGCAGACTGAGAAATGTCCTGTGACACCTCAGGAATCCAAGTAGACTGTGAGTTGGGCTAGTACATGTTGATGTAGTGTGTGACTGCAATCAGGATATGTTTGTTCAAACAATCTTTCTACTCTAGAGTTCATTTGGGGTACTGGTATGTTGCTGTGACTGTGGCGCAAATGATTGTGGGTGGACATGTTTGCATCAATATCTGCTTTTCCCTACAGTTCCATCCCTGTAGTGCATGGTATATTTGGAAATACATGGGTAATTCTCCAGAGCAGAGCTGAATTGGGCTAGTGTCGTGTTGGTCTCACTGTGGTTCAGAACGAGCTGGGTGAAATGGTTGGCAACTGTCACTGTTTTTTCTATTCTGTTATATGACTGCAGTCATACGTCTCCACTGTCCAGATGTCTAGACACTGCCCAGATGCATAGCTCATATGTTTGGTCTGTTGCCTAAAACAGTTGTGGGTTTCTGACAAATCACTGGGATGATGTGAGCATTGACATCATAAATAATGGCATTCATTTGTGTTTCAGACCTGGAATCTATCAGGAATTATATGTTAAATCAAACCATGCTACTCTAGCAGACTTATATGCATATAACAGCCATATTTCAATGATGTCACTATTGTTTGCCCTTTACCTCCCCCCTCCCCACTTTGTCAGGCTTTTTGCAGATGTCTTGCAGTAAGAGGTTGGTTATCTACATATATCTATTTATAAATATATATATATATATATATATATATATATATATATATATATATATATATATATATACATACATATGTATGTATATATAGATGTATATATAGATGTGTATGTATATATATATATATATATATATATATATATATATATATATATATATATATATATATATATACATTTGCATTTAAATATACATATATATGTATATAAGAGTACTATGGATATATATTTTCCCTTATGTTAAATGATTGTAGTGCATGATATGTTTGTAAAAATATTACAAGCTCCTACAACTCAGATGGTGTAGCGGTGTGTTGCTGTGATTGTAGTGCACAGTGTCCTGGTTTCAAGACTTGGAAGTTATTACTTTTTTCATTAATGTTAAATGACCAGAATGCATGATATGCTTGTAAAAGCATTACATATTACCCCAGCTCAGATGGTATAGTAGTATGCTACTGTAATTGTAGTGCACAGCATCCTGGGTTTGAGACTTGGGAGGGCTGATTATTTTGTTGTTGGGGAGAACAGGGGCTGATTGAGACAGAGTGATTAAGGCACTTTTAAGCAGTTGTAGGTGGGTTTGCACAGTTCTGGAAGGAGCTAAGTGATGCTAAGAGACAGTTAAACCCTCTTAGCTTCACTTAGCACCGCTTACACCCACTTATACCCATGCTAATTTTAATTAAAGAAAAGAAAAAAGGGTGATAGGAAAGTGGTGAAATGGGGGCAAGCAGGGGGTAAAACATTAAGAAAACGAGCTAGGGATGTGCAGGACAGGTGTAGGAAAGGACCATAGCTCTACATTTCTTCTGCAGCAACATCTGTGAATAATGTGTAGTAATTGGAATTTACAGCCTCATACCCCACAGGGAGGGGTGTTGGTGACAGACATTTGGAGAATAATTTGTGGGTAGATTGATTAATTTCACTGTACATGGGGCAAAATGTAAAGCTATGTATGGGGCAATAATTTTTTTGTGGGGCAGATGCTCTTTTTTTTTTAGGTGCGAGTGGGATGTTGGGGAAGGGCTGTAGGTATGTTTGCGGAGGTAGGTTGGGTAGGATAGGTAGCATTTGCAGACAGACAAGACACACAAGGTGGCAGACAGGGGTGGTATATGACACATGAGGGGGTAAACACCTTGGATGGGAAGGATTGTTGGGAATCATAGGCCCATGAGCCCCCAAATGGATACAGTGGACTGAGGTCCCCACCCATGGGCAGTCACCACTACACCTTCATGGCCTGAAGGTGGCTGTGCTGCAGGCTGAACAAGAGGGACAGCCTGCCCCTTGAGGTGCACCAGGCAGTCCTTCATCTGATGCAGCTGCCGACCCAACTCGGAGCGGATGACACTTTGTGTCATAACCCAGAACTGTTGGTGGGTGATGGGCTCTTCTCCATGCCTGCACCCAGAGGGGGGGACGGGCCCCATCCTGTGAGGTGGTTCCACCCAAAGGCAGTGCAGGACCAGAGGAGTAGGATGTTCTGGGTGCTGGAGCCCAGTGTCATGGCCAGAGGAGGTGGGACAGATGGATCCACTGGGATATGCCTTCCCAAACGTGCTATGGTGTTGTGGTTTTCCAAAAAATATTTATTAGTCATGAACAACACATTTCAAAATTAGTTATAACAGCATGCGTGAGTGTTCCCATTAACCCAAACCAACAGATATGAAATAGTTGCATAGAAAACAGGAACACATTCATAAATGGAACAACAGTAAGCATTTTAACAACATGCAAGTTACACTGATGGCAACAGGCCACCAATAATGGTATTTGAGCAAGTTATGTTAATATGCAACCAGTGAAATATATGAACAATAATAGAACACATCTCATCAATAGGTTTTGAGAACAACATACCCATAGTATATGAATAATAATTATTGATGCAGATGAAGGGTTGGGGAGAGAATAAAAAGTCCATTAACAACTGTATTGGCTTCTATTTTTCACAGCAGTACTGCTCAGTACTCTACAGGTGTGCCCTAACTTTACACCTACCTTTGGCCCATAGCTTCTGTGCCACATACATACCTGTTAGACTGTCAACCTGTAATTGTATGGGGCAGACTGGGTACACTGTGGCTACTTTACTGGAGGGGGCTTGTACATGTCAATGTTATATTACATACTTGACATAGAAGGGGTACCCTGCAATGATCTTGTGTGAGTCTGCTACTAGCATAGTTCACCTGGATTCCTATCTGTGTCCAAGGTGATTGGCAGCAGTGACCACTAGCCATGACAGTGTGACACTTAAGAGACATGTATCAGGGATCGGGCATGGTGTATGTACCTATCCTGCTGATATTTGCAGGCATATGGGGTTGGACAGTGGAATAGTTGTAGACGGTGTATTAGTATACCCTTCATGCAGCTACTACACTCATTTCTTTACCTGTAAGACCTGTGGAGGAAATATCTGTTAACACCTTCTGAATGTTTCTACAAATATTCAGATGTATGAGTATACCCTTCATATAGCTACTATACACATTTCTCTTCCTGTAAGAGCTGTGGACGAAATATTTCTTAACACTTTCTGACTGTTTCTACACATATTCAGGTGTATTAGTATACCCTTCCTACAGCTACTACACACATTTCTTTACCTGTGAGACCTGTGGGGAAAATATCTGTTAACACTTTCTGACTGTTTCTACAAATATTCAAGACTTCTATTGTGCATATATGCACACATCTCAGTACAACTCCCTAGATTCAAACCATGTCTGGGTGTGCTAAAATAAACAACAATGCTGTTTTCCATCACACTCAACTACTTGGGAACTGCTGTAAATTGCTTGACTGATTCCTGACTAATACTGTCTGGGATGGACAGTTTGATCTTGTAATCTTGAAATTCATGCATGGCAGACAGTTATTGTACTGTGTATTACTCCTTTGAAATAATACAATCTGGAAAGCAAAGGTTAACACAAGACTACAATACATACTAGCTGTTTCACAGAACATCCTCAGTTATTTCATGCTGTCAACACCATATTTGCTGTAAAGAACCTGTACACATTCTATTTCTACAACAACATACCAGAGTAAACACAACAATTTGTTGCATATTTTTATTATAGTGAAGTGACACTTTTATTAATGGACATCCTGTGGATAAGTATTAGTGTGACAAACATGTTTTATTCATTAGACAGAGTACACAATATACCTACTGGCAGTAAACAATGTACTCCTTCTACTGTATGGCACTATATGTGGATAAGTATTAGTGTGACAAACATGTTTTATTCATTAGACAGAGTACACAATATACCTACTGGCAGTAAACAATGTACTCCTTCTACTGTATGGCACTATATACTGCAAGACAGATCTATACTCACCAGCCTGTCGGTGCATCCTTATCAGTCTGTCAGCATGGGCCTTGATGTACATAGCCCTCTCTTCTGCAGCTGTAGTGGTGAGAAACAAACATTATGCATACCTGTCTATCACATAAGCGGGCTAGAATTTGGTACAGCTCTATCTGGGATACTTACAAACTGCTGGAGCATGTCAGCCCCGAGCATCTTGGATCCATTGGGCCAAGACCTCCCCCTTCCTATGCTTTAGGTCAGCATAATGATGTCGTACCTGCTCACCAGTTCAGGGGATTCCAGTGGCACTGGTGAGGTCACGTGCCAGATGGTCCTAGGCCTCCGCTTTGTACTGAGAGCCCTAGTACTGGTCTTGTAGCAGTCTGTCATCATGGTGTTCTATGAGGAGTCCAGCCATGACCCTAGACTCCAGGTTGCCCCAGCACTGCCCCCAAAAGTGAGATCCCTCTCCAATGCCAGACATGTTCCTACAGAGTTCAAACTGTACAGGTTATGGCTGTATTCCCACCTGCATGGTTTAAATAAGGCCATATTCCCACCCTTTGCCGTCATTGCACCATTTCAAAAATGCTGAGCACAGCTTAGCAGTGCGCAAACCTGTTAAGCTGGGTTGAACAGTGCTTAAAGGGGTAATTGCTGAGCATTGCTTAACAGTGCGCAGATCTGTTTAGTTGAGCTGACTGCTGCTTAGCCGTCACATTTAAGCAATGCCGACAAAGCATAGCTGAGCACTCCTAACCACTGCTCAATTTTTATTTAGGAAAATATCAGGATACTGACTTCATTAATCATTACTGACATATTAGTAAGTGTACATGATTTACTTTACATGACATCCCTCTATATGCTTTTGTTATATTACCATGGGATGTGACTATACTGTATGGGATACTTGTGTATACATGGGTGATTCACATGTTATATGCACTCACACTTACATTTTAGACCAGGCACACTACCCTGGTTGACAAATATCAATTACTACATAATTTAAAATTAAAATAATAATTTTAACACTGCTTTCCCATGTAAAACTAAAGTGCCTGTCTTGGTAATCAAACCATGAATGCCTGCATGCAACACCAGGACTCTAACCACTATGCTTTTGCGGTGTGAAAATTTCAGCTGTATATTTTTATTTATCTCTTATGGGATGTTTCAGCAATGCTGAACAGAGGTTCATAATGAGCACACCCACTTAGCTACACTTAAACATATCTTAGAATGGAAAAATATATAAATTCATAAACCTAATTTATTTACATGTATCTGTACTCCTTGTCAGTCACAGTAAAGGAAATTGTAAAGGGACACATAGGGACATATTTTAATTATTGGACTTACAAAGTTAGGAACTGTGACTGTGGTTTTCTAACAAATCACTCAGGGTTTAAGTCAGAACATACTGACAGACATTTGGATTTCAGACTTCATACCCTTCAGGAAATCTGTGCTACTGCAAACCTTTTATTCTATCAGCTTTCTGTGATGCCAGTGAATATTTAAAAATTGTCCCTATTTTTGTGCCTTTGTCTCCCCATTATTTATGGCTTTGTACAGCTTTCTTATTCTAGGAGGTTGAGAAGTATGTGAGGCAGGCATCTGGGCATTCTGTAGAAACCTGTACAGTTGACGGCTATGGCTGTAAGGCACTTTCAAATGGCAGACATTTGTGTTTCAGTCTTCATACCCTTCAGGAAGTCTGTACTACTGTAAACCTTTTATTCTATCTGCTTTCCCAGTTTGTCAGTGAAATATTTAGCGAGTGTCCCTATTTTTGTGCCTTTGTCCCCCATTATTTATGGCTTTCTACAGCTTTCTTGCTCTAGGAGGTTGAAAAGTATGTGAGGCAGACATCTGGGCATTCTGCGGAAACCTGTACAGTTGATGGCCATGGCCGTATGGCACTTTTACAATGCATGTGGTGTGTCACACACCCCCTTCATTCTTTCTTGCTCTCCTATCTATTTCAGTGTCCAGGGACAGTGAAATACTCATTTTATTTCATTTCAGTGTCCGCGGACACTGAAATACATTTAAAAAGGGTCGTATGGCACTTTCTGAGTGCAGGGGGTGTGTTAGATGTGCGTGCACTGCTTAGATACGCCCCCTGCACTAAATGTCCACATAGCCATAACAGTAGCATGCCTTCATGAATATGCAAGGTGCTCTACTGCTACGGCTGTGCTTGTGCAGGTATGGTTCTCTCTATGTTGGAATAATGCTATTCCAACACGGAGTTTACTTAATCCCGGGACCTGTTTTTTTCCCACTTTCATTTATGTTATTACATATAAAGTATGTTAATGTACATTATCACTGTAGAAAATAGTAATAAAAGTTACTATTCATACATTCTAGGATCACAGTAATTATAAGGCAGGTCAGTCTGGCAACAATTTGAACCTTGTCAGTGGCTACCCTCATATTATACTCCCAACATCTACAAGGGAAAAGCAGGTCAACTTAAGGATAGACTTGTGGATACTCATCCAGTCATCAAGATTTGTCATGAAGAATGCAAAGGTGGCATTTTGTTTAATAAGGACATTTTTTCCAGAAACATGGTAATCAAGTAATAACTTTGTCTATCCAGCATGATTTATTTATATTTTGGTGGAGATTTAAGCAGTTAGTTCTTGTACTTCTGGAACTGTTAGTCTTACAGAGATACAAAAGATCAAGGTTGGTTGGGTTCCTACCAAGACACATATCGCACAATAAGAACCTGTAAGACAGTCAATATAAGGATAAGGCTTCAAGCCTCTGCTAGTAGCCTAAGGACTTTAGGCCAGTAGTCTCTATAGTTAGTAAATTCTGGGACCTCTCCACTTGCTTGAGACATCTAGACAGCTACATGTCAAGGGAAGGGGATTGTAGTCTTTAACTGGCCTAATTAAACTATGTAAAGAAGAGGTAATAATTTATTTTGAACTTCTTTGATTCACCTTTAGATATTAGTTGAGCTAAATAGAATGATTTTCTAATTACTGATACTACATGGTGGTTGATGAAGTGTATTAAAGTTCCTGACTTCCTTGTCAGTTTCTGGTGGGGTACTGGTTATAGTGGAAGCTGGCGCTCATATTTGTTTCCAAAATATCACAGGACTGCACTTCTTTGCATTTAATGTTAGCCCTTTGTCCTCATATCATTAGTTAGTGAGGGTTAGTTCTGGCTTGTTGTAATTTTATATGAGTGGATGATTTGGCAGTAACACCTGGTATCCAATCATCAGCAAATGTAATTAGCTACAGACTTGGGTTTAGAGTATAAAGGCTGGGTAAGTAAATGCCAAAAAGTAGGGGTCCCAACAGTGAACCATGAGGTACACTGGTAGTTACCGTCTTAATTTCTGAGGAGGTACCTACCACCTTAACTATCTTCAGACAGTTTGTTAGCCACCTTACCACATAAAGGTTAATGTTAAAGGCTCTTAGATTATTTACAGTATTAGCATGGGAGACATTGTTGAATGCCTTGTCCAGATCCAGATAGCTTACCTGGACAGCATGACCATTGTCCTTCTTGAAGAAGTTTACTAAGCTGAGCACACATTTGTCACATGACAAAACTAACTTGCTGATGGTCTACATGCATTGTATTGTCTGATGTTATTATTTCTTAATTCAGATATTATGAGTTTAAAATTTAGGCTAGTTAGGCTAATAGATCTATAATTCCCCCAGGTCTGGGGAACATTACAACAGTCCTCATAACTTCAGGTGTTCAGGTAAATCATATGGACCCGTGAAAGTGATATTTCTGGTTTTGAGAGCACAGTTAGAACATATCCATTTATAGCATTAGAGCGTATAATGTAGATGGTGATTTCTGGAATTTTGCTGTTTATGGGGTAAAATTGGAATTAAATTTATCTGTCTTTATGGTTATTATGGGTGATGCTATCCTGGAATACTGCAGAACACTGCTGGACATTTTTCCTAATTTTCTTAGGGTAACTAAAGAAGGATGCATAATTATCCTAGGCTTCAGATGTTTGCTACAGTTTGTTTTTGGCATTCATGTTCCTGAGGGTAGCTTTTATTTCCTTGCTAATCTTTATGATATAGTCTCTAACATGGGGATATTTAGACTTTTTATAGGATTTTAGAAGTGCTTAGAAGAGAAAATAGTAGAATAGCTTAATAGCTCTAAGTATCTGGGAGGGGTGGTTGAGGAAATGGGAAGTCTGAATGAGGAGGCCATTGTTAGAATCAGAAGTGCTGTAGCCAACTGGCAGAGAGTGCTGGGGTTAGTGTATGACAGAAGAATACAAAAGAAGCTGAAAAGTAAGGTATATAAAACATGGTGTGACCAGTACTACTGTATGGTACAGAAACATGGGTAATAAAGGTAGAGGAGCTGAGGAAGCTAGAGGTGATAGAGATGAAGTACCTGAGGTGTGTGGTAGGATGCATGCTATGGGACAGACAAAGAAATGTGGACATCAGAGTAGAAGCCACTGTAGTTTAAATTGCAGAGAAAGTCAAATAGAACAGATTACAAAGGTTTGGTACATGTGCAGAAGAACAGAAAAAAATGTGATGAAAATTTTGGACAGACAGAAAGAAAGCAAGAGGAAACAAGGGTGTCCAACAAAGAGATGCATGGATTGCATGACAGAAGACCTCTGACATTCATCCATGGCCATGAAAGAAGGAAGGAAGGAGAGTGGCATTGAATCAAGAAAGATAGAGGCAGTTGACTCAACACCCCAACACCTCCCAACCATACCGAATTACTCAGTTTTTACCGAGTTTTCGGGTCCAAATGAAGGGGTGCCACGATTCCCGAGTGACACCCCTTCATTTCTGATTCTTTTCTTTTGTTTTTATTTTTCGTGCTTTGAGCTGATGTCATCACGTGCGCGATGGTGTCAGCTCCGTCAGAGTTCTGATGAAGTCCCCATAACAGGGGATGAAAGCGCTTAACTGAAATAAAGTTGTTTTTTGCACTGTGCTGGAGGTTCAGTTTCTGGATACTTTTGTGGCAAGTTGTGAATTGTCTCCATCAGGGCTACCACCCTGTCGGAACTGAGCTCAAGGAGCTTGCATCATGCACGTATTTCCAGCTGGCCTGGCTGTTGTGAGCGGGAAACAAGAATTATGTTTGGGGAATGGATGTGCAGAAACGGCTGGCCTGGCTGTTGCGAGCGGGGACCTGCAGAAACGGCTGGCCTGGCTGTTGTGAGCAGGAAACAGGAATTATGTTTGGGGAACAGACTTACAGAAACAGCTGACCTGGCTGTTGCGAGCAGGAAACAGGAATTATGTTTGGGGAGGACCTGCAGAAACAGAAACTATGTTCAGGGAACGGACCTGAACTACAAATGGATTTATAAATGCGGATTATTTTGGGGAACGGACCTGCAGTAAGGAAACTTTTTGAATTATCTTCGATCAGGGAAGAGGGGATATGTATGTGTGTGTGTGTGTGTGTGTGTGTGTGTGTGTGTGTGTGTGTGTGTGTGTGTGTGTGTGTGTGTGTGTGTCTAAGCTTTAGGCTAAGGATCTCTTTTGCAGGGAATCTTGACTGGTCTTTCACAAGGATTAGATGTCTATAAGAACTCAACATTTTTCTATGAAAGTAGTTTCCTTTCTGTCCCTGAACCATGCAATTCATTTGTCTATTTTTCTTATGCTAAGCAGAAAATGTGGGAGAGAAAGAGAAATTGCTCTTCACACAGAGGAGGGCTTTCATTTGTCAAGCAGACATTTTGTGTGGTTAGGTCTGATGGGGGGCAGTGTATGCATTATTTTCACCAACAAGTTGCAGTACTATCAGCAGTGTGTCTTGCACTTTGGTCAGTTAGAGATGTCTGTTCTATCTACTTGCATTGTGTTTATTTGGGAGGGTGCCGCTTTTGTTACTGTTGGAAACCAGCTGAAATTTATTAATTTAGACAGTGGTTCTTGCATTTGGCTTGCTGCATGTCTTTTGCATCGATTGTCATTTTTATTATTTGCAGGGTGGTAATTAGAGTCTATATATCATTATTACTTGCAAGTTATTAATAATATGGTTTGTACTTTTCTCCATCTTATATTGTTGTACTACTAGGATAGTATTACAATAGTAGCTTTTTTTCAGGGGAGGCCCAAAGTTGTATTTATACTACAAGGGAAAATTTGGCCAGGGCATCAGGGCACATCCCCTACCCTTTTCTATATAGGTACAGTGTGATCTTTTACACCCACTGATGCTACCACCACCTCAGGAAGATGGGCCTCTGTTTAATGTCTCATCTGAAGGATGACATACTCAGTGCAGCCACCACCTCCTTATGCTGTACTGCAGGATCAGTAACCCATCTACTTGGTGTGGGAGTAGACCCCACAACCTTCTGTATCAATGGCAAGTGTGCTGCCTGTTGCTATACTAACACTGCAATGTACTTTCTTCTTAAAATCTCACTTGAAGAACTTTGAACCTCCTTGGGATCTTAAAATTACCTTATCTCACTTTCAGCCAGCATTTGGGCAGACTTAAAAGTTTTTAACTTGTTAACCTTATTCTTGATAGCTATTACTGTCCTGCATAGTGGATGGTTGAGGGGAGGGTGAATAGCTTCTTATTTAGTGACGTTTTAAAATTCATTACTTCAGACAGTATGATTTGCAATTTGACCTGTCACTCATCCATTATACTTGTTTGAATTGTGCTTGTGTGGGAGTGGGGTGGCAGCCTACAGTACTATGAGCAGAAGTAGACTTTTATGATGGAAATGTTCTGAATTGGGCAGGCAGTTTTGTAATTATTGGTTCATGCATTTTGTTTCATTGCCTACTGGAAAAATGTTCAAATAATAAATTTAAAATGAGCTCTAAGTCTTATAAGTGTGCTGTATTATACAAGGAATATAATTTAATAAAGTCAGGAAGGTGCATCAAAGAACACATGTATGTTTCTTGTTTTGTGTGCAAGAGAGGACTCTGGTGCCATATTTTGGTTACCTGTTCTTCAGTTTGATGGTTGAAAGTTGGTATCCCACAATTCCATTGTAGTGGGTGGGGTTACTTAATAATGTATGCAAATCGTATGTTAATCAGTGTTACAGATTTGTACCTATTTTTATGGGCCTTGTCTAGATTTTTGATGTTTCCAGGTTGAGAGGTATGCCCCAACCCCATATAGAAAATAAGAAAAAGTGGCTGATGATGATGACAATGATGATTTAGAAGTGTTTTTCTCTTGTTGCAGAGCTTATTTTTACTGGTGGTCCAAAAAGGTGGTTTAGTCTTAGAGTCAGCAATATATTTTGTTCTAGAAGGGACAGCCAGCCCTAGACAGTTAGGTGGACATAGAAATGCATTGCATAAATAGCAATTGCTTCTGCACTGGGGTTGGTGATATTACACATAAATTCTGTGAGCTTATCACAGGATTTGAACAGGTCTGTTTGAAAGAAGTTGTTAAATTCAGAAATGCTTACTGTGGGGTGTTTGGGACTATGAAGGAAAAGTTCTTTAGATTGTGGTTAGATTTAACTAGTGATGATTATAATCCAGGACATGTACATGTACAGTCTATATAGTGAGAGAAATGTCTAGAAGGTTTTGCCTCCTAATTGTCTACTTAACTATTTGTTCTGGGGAATTACGATTTATGAAGTCTATGAATCTTTGGAAAGAGATGACATTTGAGGTATAAATTAGGAATCTCTTGTAATAATATGGGGACACAGAAGATGTCTCACAGTAGCCTATAAATTGATAACTGATTTCATGTAAGTTAGAGTTTAATGACATTGGTTTGTGTATCTCTGGGAATATGCCTACAGTTTACATCATCTGCTACAAATATGCAAATGTCAGCTCAGTTTCTTTCCAGGCTAGATACAAGGTAAGCACTGATCCCAAGTATGAAAAAAGTTCTATATATATAATGAAGCAAAGTCTTATTAACAATAAAGATATTGATGTGTTCAAGTTACAGGAGAGAATCAGGATCAGGCAATTTGTTGTTAAAATTTCTTGCATTCACTAGAGTTACCTTCACATAATATGAGTTAGAATTTAAATTTACTGTATTTTTATCTGCTGCGTCAGGATTTCCAGTAGCTTGACTCTACCTAAAAAGGAACTATGGAATCAGCAGAGGCTTTGGCCAGTTAGCAAATGCTATAGATGGAGAGATGCAGACAATTCCTTTGTTGGGCTTTTTACCATCTCATCCCAAGCTGAAGCAAACTTCCCCACCCCCTTCTATAATGACACTAACTACTTCACAGATTCATCGAGTCTTACTTGGTTATTGATCTTTGAGGATTTTTAGAAGCCTAGCCCCTCAGTCCCATTAATTTTTTAGCCCTTGTAATTTAAATATAAATAACCTTAAGGGAGGCTGAACATTTACTTGTCACCCCTATCCATAAGGGGCAAGGATGCTAAACTAGGGTTGAATTTGTAGTTTCCCATCTTTTTGAGTAAGGGAAATACTGCACTTTATGTGGAAAAGATGCTTCCAAAGAAGTGGTATTCTTCATTAAATATATATATCCCTCCAACACATTAAATTTATGTTGCAGACAAGATTAAGATCTCTTGAGTGGATGTTTATCCCACTATTGGACTTGTGGATGTAGTGGATGTACAGCAGATTAGAGATGATAAGGTCTGTTGAAGCTCTGTACATGAGGCACTGATCACCCTTCAGTAGCTTGTATGATACTAAGATGGTCAGTGTAGTTATTATAATTTAGGCCCTTGCCTTTCTCAGTGAGAAACCATTGTTATCATTCAAGTTGTGTTAAGTGTTTTGCCAGGTACATACTAACGGGGGCATTATACTCAATTATTGGCCTAATAAATGCCGAATAAAGTGGAATGATCACATCCCAGAACCTAAATGCTATATCCTTATGATTAAGCTGTACAATGAAAATGAACCTTCTAAAAATAGTGGGTGAATGGTGATCAAAAGACAGTTTGTTGTCCACATAGGTTCCCTGGTCCCTAATTGCCAAATCATTTTTCAGGGGTATTGTGTCAATGCAATAGCTACAGGGGCATCATGCTTTCCTAAGTAGGCTATTATACATTTTTTGGCATTTAGTTTTAGTCCTTGGTTATGACACCACCTATTTATTTGGAAAAGGCCCGCTTGGAGGATCTTGGCATCCTCTAGAGAGTTTATTATAGTACCAAGTTTACAGTAATCTAGAAGCTTATCAGCTACAAACCCTTTAAATCATCTTAACCCTCCAAGAAGCAAATTCCAAAGAGGAGTGGCCTGAGAACTGAACCCTGAGGTAAACCAAATGGGTTGTTAACCAATTTGAAATCCAGTGAGTTACACTGGGATGAGCATTTAGCTGAGAGAAATTGTTCAACAAAACCTGAATGAGATATGGTGTCAAATGCCTTTGTGAGGTCTTGCTATGCTGTTTGTACTGATTACTTTCATCCATTGTTTCAGTAACCTTCCTCAAAATGTCAGCCATGTTAAGCAGGCAGGATCTGCCAAACTGGCTTAGGTCAGGAGTTAGTACGTTCCCTGAGCCTTTTTTTCTTTATTCCATAATGATACTTTCCATAGCCTTATAGGTAAGGCTGGTCAAACTTGTGGGTGTCTAATTATCTGGGACCATTGATTCCCATCATTATGCATGGCGACGACTTTTGCTGTCCTCCATTCATTTGGCACAAAGAGTGCTTTCAAAATTATATTGAATAGCAATAGCCTCTGTATGGAGTTTGATGGGCCCTGTTTCAGGTTGGTCAATAGGCAGCCTGGTATGCTAACCGGCCCCATGCATTGAGTTTTCTTGGCCTTGGAAAGTGCTTAAAGACTTGTTCTTGGGAGATTCGATGGGGAAGTATAGGTGCACGTATGTAACCTGGGAATGAAGGGGGAACAAGGGTGAAGTTAGAACTAAATGTATCTGCTATTAGACTGGCTATGTCCTCAGGGTCTGAGTATGGGATATCATTTACTATTAGCTCTGTGCAGTGCTGGGCATTGTCTCTGATGTTTATAACTTAGTTAAAAAGAGGTTATATGGCTATCTTTTGCCTGAGTGGTGATTTTTACTTCATATTTAGATATGGGTGATTAGATTAAAGACCAATGTTCCTTGATAAGTTTAGAAAAAGCTTTTTAACATAATGGTAGTTACATTTACTACTGCATGCAGTTACTTTGTTCTTGTACTGTAGAGCTTGTTTATATTTGGGTTCCACCACAAGGGGTTTATTTTAAATCTGTCATTGTATTTGCTTCAGAGGAGGACAGATACATCTTTACAGATATTCACATGTGTATACATTTGGTGGTAAAGGATTCTACATACACAGTGGGGTCATCCGGTTGGAGGTGAATGTTGCATTTAGCCAGATTATCACTCAGTATTCGCATATTAGCCTCTTCATAATCTTTGAATACTTATCCAGCTGTTGAAGCTAATTATTTCTTCTCTGCATATAGGCATTATTCTGGGTGAGGGAAGAATTCCACTTATGTCCAAGGTCTTGTCTGCATTTGACACATGCATGGTGAGATCCAGCATGCCTCTCTGCATGTTTCTCAGGATTGAATGCTTCAAGTTATTCACACCCACATGGGCTAACCCTAAGTCATAACCATGCTTGACTGGTGTAACATATTACACTGCTCCTGGAACACTGCACATCCTGTGACTATCTGTCTCCCTATTCTTGTCCAGCCTCATAAGCATGAAGCCAGTATGACTGACAGCAGAGTTACCAATCACTAGGACATTTCTACTCATGGTCACAGAATTTGTGATCATAGACAGTTGCACTCTATGGACTAGTGACATTTTACTATGTGTGAGGATGGTGATATTGTGTTTGTAGACTTCTGATATAGCTTTATGTTCCTAGTTCTTGGAGGCCTGGGAGACAGGTTTTGACATGTTCTGGTTTATTTGTGGAGAAGTGTAGGTGATAATATGTGGTGGTCCCAAATGATAGTGAGGGATGAGTGGGTGGCCTTCAATTTGCGTACACCTCTCAAAGAATGAATCCTTTATGTTAAGTAGTAGTTCATTGTCTGTGAACATATATGGTAGTTCCCAGGGTGCCTAAGAATACCAAGTGCTAAGAGGGTGGCAACAGAGTAGATACAAGCAGATATTTTCTTCCATACTGATTAGGTGGGTCTTTTTCCTATAAAGGCTAAGTGCACTAAGTCTGTTGTCAATAGTTACATGGAATATTGACTGCAGGAAGTGCAACACTTATGGCACAGTAATGGAGATAGTAATTCACAATATCTACATGACATTTAAGAACAAGTAATGCACAAAGAGCAGCAATATTTGATTTAATATAACACAGCAGATACAACTGGAAGCTATAATTATGATGTGAGGTCAGCCCTAGTGACCTTGTACTGTAGTAGTAGTGGAAAGAATTTGGTGGCAGTGACAGTAACAGTGATAATAACAGAACAGTTAACTGTGCCCTGCAACTTGCAGAGCAATTATGGACAGCTATAAATTATCAATAGAATGCTACATTAATCAAAGATTCTAAAGATGTACGTAACATACACCACTACCACAATTCATACTGAATTACTTGTGTCTATAAAACAGATATCACATAGTGCAGCAAAGTGCAAACATCAACTCAACTTATAGCAATGCAGAAAAACACTGACAAAGATCAAAAGAGCAAACTGGCTAATAGAAGCAATGCTCTTTAAAGGTCTAAAGCAATCAGAAGCCTATAAATAGCCTGGTTCCATTCCTCTGATTAGAGAAAAAAAGAAAACAATTTCCCATCTAGATTACTTAAATTCACAATAACAGTGCTCAACTCTAACAATATACAGATATTATAGTATATTCAAAAATGTATAAAAGTACTTAACTCAGTTCTTGTGGGGTAGTAGTGCAGTCAAATTTGGTAACCCAGGATGTACTCAAGAGCATTCAGATTGGTATGTAGCATCATACTGAAAATGAGCAGTTATATAAAGTGGGTAGTACAGCTTTCCATTTCAGTATTACAGCATTTTATTCTTGTGTTAATATATTCTCATGTATGACTTACCCTTGTTTTATGTACAGTTTAATTGCATGCAATGTCGCCATCGTCTCTCTTCAGTTTTGGTTAAGTAAGTCCTCCTAAGATGGATCAGTGCCGTAACCTGGTTAATAAATTTCAATAAATAAATGTGTGTGTGTCTTGACTAACTTTTCATTTCATGTTATAGTTTCCTAATTAATACATACCAGCAAGTGCAAGCCATGATATTTGGCATAAATGAAATTAATCAAAATCTTAAAATATTGCCAAACACTACACTGGGATTCCATATTTATGACTCCTGTTATTCAGAGGTCAGAGCTGTTGAGGGGACCCTATGGATGTTGTCAGGGAAGAAAGAGATTGTCCCAAACTACAGATGTCAATCAAAGCCCCAACTTTCAGCAGTGATCGGGGATGAAGCTTCAGCATCTTCAATCCCCATTGCAAGGATTTTAGGATTGTACAGGTACCCTCAGGTAACGGAAAATGTTTCTACAAATATGTACAAATGACAGATTTATGCTTATTTATTAATTATGCATTTCCTTCTGTAGATGCAGATGACAAAGAATCACAGTGTAAGTGTTTTGGTGGACAGTTATGTACCATGCCTCTTGATTCAGGTAGATTTATATTAACACTTTTGTACCCATAATGATATCTGAGCATTTGTCTTGCTCACCTCTGTCATAACAGTCTGCCTTTTACACCTGCAGCCCTGGGATGTACACTTATTGAAAACGTAAATATTCTCATTGTGTAAGCAGGTAAGGATGCACAGTGATGGATGCAAAGTTCAAGGATTGTACATATTTAACTGTTTTGCAATAAAAAGCTGCCTTTAAAAATAAGTAGAAATCACATTTTATAAGCATTTTTCAAATTAAATCACAAGACTATATTAAAATAGTTATAATCTGAAAAAAAGGTAATTAAAGCAGTTACCAGAAACACAGCGTTGCATTAAAATGATTCTTAATTATTCAGAGAAAAAAGAAACAAATTAAATTACACAGAGGAGGTTGAGCTATTTCCAATATCTGGTTGGTTGGTACTGTTGCGGCAGATGAAACAGTATAACCAGCAAGGTATACTGACCATACTGTCCAAGCCTTGATAAGTGTGAGTATCAGGGAGGGTACTGTTCAGGTGATAGTTCCTTTGGCTTTTCAAGCTTCATGGCTACTGGCAGAGAGGAGGGAGGAGTTGGAAGAGTTCATCTTATACAAGCATGGTAATTGTCCCAAGACAAACTGTATATATATATATATATATATATATATATATATATATATATATATATATATATAGGTCTACTTCACTTCGCTGAAAACTCATTTCACTGAAACTCATTTAGTTGAAAGTTATATATTGCCTTTTCCCCACTGTAGTGTGATCCTGGAGTTAGTATATAAAGAAAGGGGGGTGTTGGGGGCATAACTCCTCACATATTGTAGACATTTTAAAGCATACATATGGATGCATATAAGTACAATGAATAACTCTTTCCAGAAGACAACATATAACCAAAGTATGTGGGGGGCTGTGCCCCCCACACCCCCCCTTACTATATATACACTAACTCCAGGATTGCACTACAGTGGGGAATGGCCATATATAACTTTCAATGAAATGAGTTTCAGTGAAGTGTGCTTTCAGTGAATTGGTCCCAGTCATTTGAGTTTCAATGAAATGAGTTTTCAACAAAATGAAGTAGACCCATATATATATATATATATATATATATATATATATATATATATGTATATATATATATATATATATATATATATATATATATATATATATATATATATATATATATATATATATATATATATATATATGCGTGTGAGTGTGTGTGTGGGTGTGTATTTACATTCATGATATTTTATTTATCATTTGCTAACCAGGTAAGTGATCTGGTTCAATGACCCTTTACAGCCACATCCTGGACCACACAGGAAGGACAGCTGACATATGTACAGACATTACAAACATTATTGTCCCAGCCCCTTCAATAAACACATCACACTGAATGATGTTTGACGACCTTTATTAAACTTCCATAAACATAACTTTGTTACCCATTATTTATTAATTACAACTTAAACATAGTAAAGTTGATATTAATCACAGCATAAACATCCATGTAATGTTAGAACAGTGTGACTTCACTCATCCTGACCCAGGAAGCAGCGTCCATACCTCGACTCACTTACTTTACTTATGAAGCAGTGTCCTATCACTTACTTTTACCTATAGTGCATATTAATCACAGCATAAACATCTATGTAATGTTAGTTAGGACAACGTGACCTTGCTCATACTGACCCAGCGTCCATACCTCCACTCACTTACTTTATTTATGAAGCAGCGTCCCATTACCCACTTCATTTACCATTTACTGAATTACCATCCGACTAAATAAGCAGCATCCTTACCTCCACTCGCTTATTTTACTTATCAAGCAGCATCCTACTGCACTTTTTCCTTTCCCAACTCATTGAAATGAACATCCAACACCAGAGGAGGAACAGAAGAATGCAAGCCTGCCCCTCTTCTCCACCCACCAACCTAACCAGACTGTTCCCCCTCCTTCTTACCAGAAGGTTGAACAAATTGAAGCACACCTAAGCGTACATAAAAAATGGGGGGAGCTAATCATCATTCCGTGTCTACCCTCCTTTCTGAACCAAAACCAAATCCATATCAACCTACCAAAGCCCTACCACATAAATACCCAAAACAAGCAGTTACTTAACCGGTTAAAGTTAAACCACCGATCCCTATCTTGTGCCAAAACAATACCCATACTTTCTGTAAATTAACAAATCTTCATTTATCCTAATTACCAAAAGTAGCGTAATAATTAGTCCCAGGTCGTTACCTGTAAAATTATACTTTGAGAACTCTAATAAGCCCAATGTCACCTGAAATAAAACAAGGCCAATGGCATGCCATCATACTGAACTGCAGCCCCTTTTTCCACCCAATGGATATATTAAACACCAAAATGAAATTTCCTTTTCTAATGGATCAATTGCTTAGGAATTCTGCCAACATACCCCTTATCCATTATAACACAAGAAGCAATTGCCAATGAAAAGCCGCCCTGTTAATGACTGGAATACATCCATGACACAACAACCGCACAAACTGTAGGCCAATGACCCTCCATTTACCAATGCCAACCCTTGCAGCCAATTTACTTTGCTAATAAGCAATGCCTGCCAGTTTTCACACTATTAAATCTACCTAAACCCCTCAAGCATGAGGCACCGTTCTAAAATTTTGTAAATTAACATAACCCTGTCACCCATGCAAATGTAGTAATCAAGGCAAAATCCTTCTTTTCCTTAGTATTTATACATAACATCTTAAATAACTATGTACACTAGTTACATCAGCCTGACAGTATAACAGATCTTAATGTATACAGTTACTTTATAAGTATGTCCAATCCATTATCAGAGTGTCTGATCAATTATTGTATAGTGTCAATCAACAATAAGACTTTTCTCCAAGGGTTGTTGATAAATGGCTTTGGATAAATTCCTAGTTCTTTAATTTTAATTTCCAATAATGCTGTGGTCTTCAGTAGGCTGTAGAAGTCTTCCAAAGATGGTATTGTGTTTGTATCCCATCTTCTTGTTATACACTTCCTTGAAATTGCAAGTATAGTCCATATTATATACATGTTTATCCTGTTCAAATGAGGGCCTTCGTTCACATTTAATAATACAAAAGATTTAGTTAAATAAAATGATTAATTAAATAAAGCTCGTAAAAAATTATTAATGCCATTTCAAAATGGCTTAATTTTAACACAATCAAAGAAAATGTGGTTCCAATCTGCATTGTGTACTTGCTCACATCTCCAACATATTCCTTTTATGGAATAACTAATTTTACTAATTCTGTCTGGGGTTAAGAATGATCTGTGCAAGCATTTCCAATTAAAAGCAAAATCCTTCGTGACCAACTTAAATGCCTCACCATGCTCACAAGCCTGACCAAATAACTAAACAATCCGTCCCACCAATATCCTATACCCTGGGCTAAATCCTCCTTAACCAACTGAACTGTCTTACCTTGTTCCCAAATCTGACAAGTAATTAAATCTTTCCTATCAAATGCCTTCCCAAAGGCAGCTGCAGCACAAATGTAACCAATCTGGCAATGTCCTACCCAATACACCAAAAACCAACCCCTCATATTATTCCCCTCACCCTAACACCTCCTGACACATTTGTAAGCAAATGCAAATCCCCATGAATAACCCTAACCATTTTCTCAATGGCCATCCCTTAAAATGTGTCAAAAAGCCCACAATGGTAAAACAGTACACCAATTTATAAAACCTCCCCCAAACGACCCAAGTAAACTGGCCGACATGCAACTCTGGTAGCCCAGAAGCTAAACAACAGCTTTAATCCACTGCTTGTCTGAAGCCTTCCCCTCAAAGCTTACTTCCCATGTGTTACCTTTACATCTGTAAAGAATTGAAAACATGGCCTTCATGTGCAAGAAATCCCAAAACAATGCCTTGCTTAAGCCTTCTAACTTCTGCATAGCCATGAGACACACAGTTCCTGACATATCCCCAAAGCACCCGCAGACCTAGAATGCTCCATCAAACCCTACCTATTCTTAACAGTCATACATATACCAAACCACCTCCTATCATCCCAAAGTACAAGTCAAGTGGACCACATAGTGCTTACTCTAATGCAAAAAACGTGGTATGCGACATTACTTGACCTGCTTGAAGGACAAATTTGTCCCCAAAAAGATACCCTTCCTTTGGAACAAACTCCACTTCATGTCAAACAGAACATCCCATTGGCCCTCTTCAAACACAATTCAAACAACTGGATGGGTTGATGTAAATTCACACCAGAGGTTCCACCCATGTCCTTCTCAGACAAAGGCAGCAGGTGCTACATGTGGAAATAAGGGTTGAACTTGGCTAGGTTGCCTTGGCTAGCTTGTAAGGGCTCTAGAGCCATTAGCCTAGTAACTTCCTATGATCCTATGATTGGTGTGATTCTACCCCAACTGTGGGAACCCCAGACTCTCCATAAAAATCCCCAACCCTGATTAACCCTGCCCCAACATACTTTCTTCTCCCTTGCCCACACACTACTCCAAACTGTTGATTCCAATAATAACCCAGATAAGGAAACCTGGCTAATCTAGGAGGTTACCTCTCTAGACAAGAGAGACATACCATTCAACCTCCCAATGCAAGAAATCTGGACAAAGCTAAAACAATGGTAAAAAGAACAAAAAGAGAAAGGGATCTTTGTGTATCTAATGGGATGACCTAAACATAAGGCTTCACTCCGTCCTACCCACACTTATAATTCAAGATGTCAGTATGGAAATCTAGTAAGGTGTCTGGGCCATTTTATGTATTACAGGTAGAGCAATGATATCACAGGAATCCAATTACAGGCTCAGGCCAAGTTATATAACAGTAAAATATAGACAGTAGTACTAGTACTTGAGCATTCGTAGCTTGCATTTTTATTTGCCTATAAACACCTTTTCATCAACACTTAGACACATACAACAAAAATGAAAACATGGCCTGTTGTTCTACACTCTGTTGACCTTAAACTACATAAAACATAATTTTACAAATCCATATCTTATACTGCACAAAAACATTTGTATCAGCTTTATAACAGTATATACACAAATACAATTTATTTTTACTTGCATGCAACATGCAGTTTTTAACTAAATCTATTTTCTCACTTGCAGGAAGCTTCTTTGTCTTTTTCCAGTCTTACCATTTTACTTGCTTCCTTTCCTACAGAGTTTGCAATCTTAAAAAGTTTCAAATACATACACAAAATATTATGTAATTACACATCTGTTAAGTTATTGCTATTGAATATTTAAATTACACAGGCGAATAATAACTTATGTAAACCCAACTAACCCATCAAATAGAACTACGGCTTTGGGGAGGCAATGCAAACTGCACCAGACCCCCACATCCACTGCATGTTTGTTGACTGGCCCCTTTTGGTTCCAGTATATGTGCAATGTTGTCTAGCAAATCACCCTCAGCAACATAGCAGAGGGTTGTACAACTCCCACGTTCACATGAAAAGAGCATACAAAATCGATCCTACAAAATGGTTTGGTCTGCTTACTTCAGTATGACAATAACAGAAGGAAAAATACACTATGTTAACCCTGCCAAATCTACTCTAACCCTTCAGTTCACATTAACAAAGCTATACAGGTGACAGAATAACAATTTGGCACTAGGATAGATTCTCTCAGGGAATGAAGTGTGAAACTGGAATGTTGCCCCCCCCCCCCATCTCTCCATGTCTCGCCAATGATTTTCAGAAAACCGCAATTGCTAAGAACCAGACAAAACCTCTCAATCCTTCAGTGAGAGAAATCTAAAACATACAAAAATCTGAGCCAGGGAGACTTCTCCAACATTACACATCCCCTACAGGAAGCCGCTAGAAAACCTAATGACTGCAACTCAAATGCATGACCCATTGCCGTGACCTCCTATGTTCCCCTGCTTCACCCAAACCTACCTTTACTAAGAGACTGACTGGCAAGCTACACATTCTCTCCTATCCCCCACCCCCATCCCAATGGCACACAATCCACCGTGCATGCGCAGAGAGCAACTGTGCCTCACAGCGCACAAAATCGCTATGGGAACCAGAAAACAAAACCACCACCACTAATGAGCTAACAGCGGGAAAAGGAAAAAACACTATAAAACAGCCAGAACCCTGTGCCATAATCACAGGAGATGGACTTCCCAAGTGCTGCACCACAAAGAAAGCCCTTTCAACTCCAGCTTGTATCTAGGGAGACACTGTTTAAAACAACCAAGGGGGGGACATAACTATTAACATTTTTCTTTTGATCACAGCCCCACATAAAACTGTGAGCATGTAACCCAAATCTGTACCACCAATGATCAACAGAGATGAGCCTGCTCAACATCATTGTTAATAACACACTATACTTGCCTAAATAAACCCAGAGCAACAGTCCTATAAAAGTTAAATTGCACATCTCTGAGGCATTTTTAAACAACATAACAGCCTCCTGACCCCCAGCAACCCAGTCAAAACCAGCCAAGCAAACCAATCATCCACCATCACATGCCGAATGCCAGATCCAATGCCTTGTATCAAATCTAACCTACAGAAAACCTGAAATCCTTCTTCCCCAAATTCACAAAAAAAAAAAAGAAAAAACTTTCAGTAGTAGAAATATTACTCACCTGCTCCATACATACTATCATTAACCCAAGGTCTACCTGTCCACCACAGTACTCACATGTTGTTGTCCTGGATGCAAACTTGCCCTATAACAAGTTCATGCCAAAATGTGATTCCTTACCCAGTTACACTTGCGTAAATCCCCTTGAGCCCCTCCCTGTCCTTATCTCATTCCCTCCCAATCACCACTCATTCCCATTTAATAATTTTATCCCCCCATCCTCTTAAGTCCAACTACTATTTCTACCTAATCCCCATCTGAAGATGCCCCTGGACAAATTGGTTTGTTAGGAAACCTCATTTATACAAATATTAGATTAGGAAACTGTATAATAAGACATGTTATATAATAATAATACCTCGCCACAACAATAAATAGAACATGCTGGAGGGATAGATTGCTGTTACAGAGACTCCCCATGTTTTGGAACAAAATTCCAAATTACATCAGGCAGAGCCCCTCACTAACACTCTTTAAGAGAAACCTTGACGAGTGGATGGGTAACAGAAAATACACACCTGGGATCACTTCATTGTCTCTGCTTGACAGAGGATCAGTTAATTAATCAATGGGGCAGCGAAAGCCGACACACTCTGGCTAGGCTTATAAATGCCCTTGGGCACATAGCCTAGTACCTACCTATGAACCTATGAACCTATGTTAGTTTAAAACATCACAGAAAATGACATATAGTGAAGAAGATAAAAGAAACAAAGACCACATTGTCCTTAACCCCATTACAAACTGAGGTGTCCTTCTGTGCACACCTTTGAGATTTGTGGGGAAAATCAAAGAAATAATGACCACACTGACACCAGCCCCTACACAAAGTGACCTTCTGTTCACATCTCTGAGGTTTGGTTATAAAGGGAAGTAAGATAAGTAAGGAAATAACGACTGCATCATGCACAGAATCCCCCTCTCCAACAAGGTACAGTGACTGGTGTTCTCCTCTGAATAAGGATGTTTTTGGACTAGACTCAGTTCAGAGCAGTGGCCATTATTAAATCTATGTCAAAATCCAAGTATGCAGTCTGGACTGTGAGGACTGCCAAGCCCCATAAGCACTGAGGATTTAGCTACTCTGTGATACAGTTATGCCTTATGTGATGAAAGGAGATACTGCCAGCACAGCTAGCTGGAATTTTGTAAATAATTATATGTCACTGGTGAATATCGAAATGATTTATATAAGATCCTTGCGTTATGTGTTACGAATTTATTATAACTGCATGTCATGTGTATATCAAAATGCTCTGTACACATGTTTGTGTTAAAAAGGTATTTTGTAAAGTGCTTCTGCTTAAAATGTATCCACAGTGTGCCCTACTGGAAGAGAACAGAGAAGTACATGCACTAACTGTTTAAATGTATATATTTTAACAGTGGAAACAAAAATACAGGAAGTTAACCTCAGTCCATGTTTTTAATCAGACACACTTGATTACAAACACCACACACACACACACACACACACACACACACACACACACACACACACACACACACACACACACACATACTCTGCACTGCTTCTCAAAAATCAGATTTATCACAAAATACACTGCAATTGTTGAGTCAGTTATATCATAAGATGCACAAACATGCACAGACACACACACACACACACACACACACACACACACACACACACACACACACAAATGCACACATGGACACACACACAAACACACACACACACACACACACACACGCGCGCGCGTGCGCACACACATACTGCATGCTTACCTACACGTAAAGTAGAGGAACAGCATTTCACATATGTAAAACCTTTGGGTATTGTATGAAACTAAAGCATATGGATAAACTCACATTGAGACAGGGCAGGCATGCAGACGCAGCGGGCAAGAAACTGCAGCCAAAAAACAACCAAAGTCAAGAGCTGTGAGACAGATGGACGTAGGAATAGTGCATGTGGGTTTTATGGTAACTGTACTTTGTTTTTCTCATATGATGATACTGGGCATAGTTGGTCTCCTTTGTGTTCTTATATTTGACTTCTGTATCTTTCCTTGTTTGTTTCTGTTGTACTTTAGTATATTTTTGTTTCTTCATTCATTGCAAGTGTTATGTACCTTGTTCCTGTGGCATCTGATGGTATGGTGAAGCAATCTGGTATCAGTTGTCTTCCTCCTCCTCATCATGCCATGTAAAGTTTAAATCAAACCATACATTTGTTGCCAGTCCTTGTGGTGTATCTGGTGGCAGTGCTTTCCTGTTTCTTTCTTTTTTCCCCCCGCAGGCCTTCTTTTAAGATTACAAGATGATGACTGGTATAACTTTCATTTTCTTAGCTTTTCATCATGGAGTGTAATAAATTGTTTGCTATTTTGAGTGATGGGTCTGTAATTATGTCTACTGTTCTATTGTTATTATTATTATTTTATACTACTATTATTGTTGTTGTTGTTGTTGTTGCTCTTGTTGTTGTCGTTATCTTTTAATACTCTGTTAAATCCAGCTGCTAATGATATATAAGCGCTGTACTGAATATTGTTCTTCTTTTATTGTCCATACTTCAGAATAGAATTTTTTAATTAGATCTGCTCTTTTTTGTATGCTGTCAATTTTTAAGTAAATTTCTATATTTTTTCTTGTTGAGCCCATTCTTGTAGTGTTGCTGCTTCTCTTTTTGTGTTTCGGTGAGTATTTTCATCTTTATTATAGTATTCTATTTCTTCATTTGTTATCTGTTTTCAGCTATTAAAATATGTTGATCTTGTTCATTCTGATTTGCCTGTGTTGTCACTGATTGTGGCTGGTTTGTTATCTCTGTTTTTGTGATATTTCTGAAGATGTCTGTTTTCTGTTATTGTGTATTCTTCTATTTGAGTCAAAGATGGTGGTAGTTTTTTACATTTTCTATAGATAATGATTCTTGGGTTTCTTCAGGTTTTTGTAGTTTTCTGTATAGGTTCTTGGTTGTATTCTGAGTAGGCTATATATATATATATATATATATATATATATATATATATATATGTGTGTGTGTGTGTGTGTGTGTGTGTGTGTGTGTGTGTGTGTGTATGCATGAAAAAATGAAGAAGCACTAGGAAGAAAAAATACATTTATAATATAACACTTCCAGACCAACAAAGAAAAAAATGACTCATAAGCATATCCATTGTGAATTAAGTACTTTTGCTCCTTTATTATGTACAGAACTTCATCAGAATAAATGAATAGCAATATGTACAAGAAATATATACATACATTTGTTTATACAGTAAGAATGCGGACAACCTATCTGCAAAAGGCAATACAATTGAATGGTAGAAAATAAACTAAATGGTAGGCATGGAAACTAGTAAGTTAGCTAACTAGAGTACAACAAATTCTTCCAATAGAAAAATATCAAAAGATCCATGGGAGAGGTTATCCCAGTTCAGGACATCCACCGTAATGCACATTTCAAATTAAGATTTTGGTTAATACCAGGAGGTACCTCAGCATTAAGTAATAGCTGCCACCTAAGTTCTTTCAGTTCAAGTAAACAATTGGAATCACCATAAAAGAAATTAATCTGTTCCAGTATAATAAAGTCAAAACATATGAAATGCTTGCAGGTTAAGCTGTATTTTCCTAAGGCATAGCTACAGTCATGTGAGCGTATCGTGGCATTATGTTCTTTGATCCTCTTAGACAGTTTATGGAACGTCTTGCCAACATAAAAATTTTCACAGGTTCTGCAAATAGCTGCGTCAACCACATTCTCACTATGACAGTGAACCTGTATAACCTGTTGGCTAGCTGGCTAATTTAGTAAATCCAAAATACACACATGAGGCTGGAAATTAAATACAACAATATATTCCACTGCTCAGTGTTTTAGGCTCACTTTGCTTCTCATCTATCCTATGGATCTATAGGAGGATGGATGAGAAGCAAAGTGAGCCTAAAACACTGAGCAGTGGAATATATTGTTGCATTTAATTTCCAGCCTCGTGTGTGTATTTTGGATTTACTGGTTTGGTTTCGGAGGGTCGTGATTTCTAGCTGGCTAATTTTCCAGTTTCCATGCCTACCATTTAGTTTATTTCCTACCATTCAATTGCATTGCCTTTTGTTGATAGGTTGTCCACATTTATACTGTATAAACAAAAGTATGTATATATTTCTTGTACATATTGATATTCATTTAATCTGATGAAGTTCTAATAAAGGAACAAAAACACTTAATACACAACGGATCTTCCTATGAGTCATTTTTTTCTTTGTTGGTTCAGAAGTGCTATATTTTATATATATATATATATATATATATATATATATATATATATATATATATGTATATACTTTTATTTCATTTCCTTTTAGTTTTTATTAATGCACTTCAGCAATTTATTCAAATCTGTTGTATCTGTCAGGTGAAATGTGATATTGAATGGGCTTGATATTTTTTTATGCTGGTTTTATGCTTTTCTATCAAGTGTTTGGATCTGTTCTTCTTCTGTGGTGACTCTTTTTTGGTCTGTTGCACTGATATATGTGTTGAAAGGTTATGGGGTCATGTCGCCTTTCTATTTTTCTGTATTTTTATTGACTGTCTATTACCTTGCATGTGTATGTCTACACGTTTGTATGCATACATGTGTCTATATCTAATCTTACTCTCTTTCTGTCTGTATAAATATATATATATATATATATATATATATATATATATATATATATATATATATATATATCTATAGATGGGTCCTATTTAAGTGATCAACATTTCAGAACTTCAAATTTCTTATGGCAAAACCACATGATCGAAGTTTTAAAACTTTTAACACTTAAATGGAGATCTCCATACAGAGTGAAATGAGAATATTCCCTTTTCCTCGCTCTAGTGCAATGTTGGAGTTGGTATTTTTAATAGCAGGGGTGCAGGGGGGCTTGCCCCCTGCATAAATGTGTGTTAATTTGATTTTGTTTTGTTTTGGGTTTTTTTGAAGTCTTAAGTTTTAAAACTTTGATTATATGGTCCCGGCCATATGAACTTTGAAGTTTTGAAATTTCGATCATTCAAAGTAGTCCCATATATATCTATATCTATACATATCTATATCTATATCTATATCTATCTATATCTATCTATCTATATATATATATATATATATATATATATATATATATATATATAGATATACACATATACATACATACTTACATACATATATATATATATATATATATATATATTTCAGAGATGGGTGTTTTCTATGATGGGGGCAGTACAGCTGATGAAAAAAAAAGCTGTTTAAAAAGTGCTGGCAGATTAAATTAGAAGTCTTGGTGAAGTTATGAACTATGAGAAACAAACTTTTCATCAAAAAGGGAAGAAAATTTACTTAAATATTTTACGTTTTACATTTGGTGACCTGTATGATGAAACTTTTTTTTTGTACTTTTCTGCTTTTTTCTTTATTTTAGCCAAAAAGTTATCTGTTTGGATTTTTAGTTTGTTCTCTAACCTTTATCTTGTATCTTCATATGCAGCTGTGGGAAGATTGTGAATTATTACAAGAGCTTAGCATCATTTATAAATTATACTGCATTTCTATATCCATAAATAGAATTACTTGTAAAAGTTAGCTGTGTGTATTTTGACCCGTGACTGGGGCCTTAGTCTTGCAGTTTTATTCCCATTTGTGGCACAACTGTGAACTACTACCAGATTTGAGCCTCCTTTAGTCATTTATAACTGTATTTTTCCATAAAGAGTGTTACTGGTACATTTCTGCATATTCTGGTGCCTTGTTATGTGGTGGGATTGCAGTAGTGGCAGTGTTGGGAATTCTTCTCCAGGACAAGTGCTTCAGTGCTTTTGCACCTGTTTATACTCCAATTTTCTGCAAGAGTCTTGAATTTTGCTTATCATTTACCTTCTTAAAGTTATATTACAGTCCCTTTTGGTTAACTTTGCACTTAATTTTTACAATGTTTCTTGTGCCTGCTCCAGATCCTACTAAGTCATTAAGCTAAGCTTTCTGAAATCCTAACCTACTTGGGGTCACTGACCTGTAGCTCTGTCATTGACCTGCAGCTCAGAGCCATAGGACTAGAGCTCCAATATTAGCTTTATTTGATTGGATCAGTTTCTAACTAATCTGCTTCTTGCAGCTTGAATTTTCCCCAACCATCTCATCATACTTCACAACTTTCCAGATTTTTGCAGAATGCTCAGATTTTTGCCTCATATTTTTGGTGTGTTCCTCTTAAAATGTTTATTTTTCTGGGAAACAGTTGAGGGATGAATCTACTAAATAATGACATATATTTAAGTTTCAGACTTCATATGCTTCAGGGAATACATAATAATGCAAACATGTTATTCTAGCAACTTTTTAAGTTTATAAGTTCTATATTTAAAATCTGTCCTTGTTTTTGGGGCTTATTTTCCCCAATATTTTGGCTTTGTCCTGATTTCATGTGCTGAGAGGTTCAGAGGTTTGCCTAACATCCATTTCTTGATGTGGATATAAAAAGCTGTGTCTCAGACTTCTGCCTATTATGGTAATCTGATTTCCAAAGTCCCTCCAACCCCTCTTTCACTGCCATTGTCAGTTGTGTAAGCTGTTTAAGTACTTTCCCCACCTATTGTTTGCCATAGATCCATAATACTGACTGCCCACCCAGCAAACCAGTACTGCTCTTGAATCAATTTCCGTTAATTCAAATTGTCTCCTGCTCATTTTCCCAGAACACCCATCTGCTTGGCACCCTTGCCATACTCTCAGAGGGTCCAGAATTAAACCTGCTCCATTAATGGCAGATAAGAGATTTATTTTATTGTTTTGCACTTCCGTTAATGTCTTAAAATGCAGCTGTTTCATTGCTTTATTTGCTGATTTTGCACCTTAAAACATTTTAAAGGACCCTAATACTTGAAATTACCTCATCCAGGTAGATTGTTTAAGCTATTTTGTGGTACTATCATACTCTCAAGCAATATGTTTTGTGTTTTTTTAAATTAAGAGGTCTGTGATATTCTGTCTAGTGGTAGTAGGTGTAGTCTGGTTTATCTGAGTAGGGAAAAACATACGAAAGTTATAAGTGTAGTTGTTTTATTGGCCAGAGGGTTTATAAGTCAGTTTCCTGTTTTTTATGTGCCTGTATAAATTTGGCACATTGCATACCAATACCCATTGTGCAGTGGTGCTTAAAAGTGCCTTGCATGGACACCTAGATTCCAAATTTTCCTTATAAAACAACATCTGAAACTATACAAGTAGCATGGCGAGTGTAGTGCAACTACTTTGCACGCTGAGGAGCACTGCCCCTTGAATTAAGTACTACATAGCCTTGTCTAGTCTGAAAACCACCCTTAGTCAGCCAACTATTAACCCCTTATACACCACATTCTTGCACAGTAAAGGACCTGACATCATGAAAATGCACTTACCCAATATCCCTGAAGCCAGTTTGTTAAGTATAACAAAAGAATGTAAAACTTCTCTAATGTTCACTGGCAACCATTTAATCCTCAAAGAAACAAATACAGTATGCAGAAATATATATATACCCAATGACTTTGGAGGCAAAATGTTTGCATGCAAACACTCATAATAATGATCTGGTTGCACTCCACACCCACCACACATAGTACATGCAGCACGTATTGACCTACCTATATTGAGGCACTTAAATGCAGTCCTTCCAAACCTGAAAACCCTCCTAGACATTCCTAGTAAAATTATCCAAAGAAAACCTGAAAATTCTCAACATAAATGGCAACTAACACTGCACATACAGTTACACCAAGTGGGGCCTCAGTTACCAAGCCCAAAAGGCAAGCCAAATTTATTACCCAGGATCCTTGTCACAGGAGACTACATTGTGTGGCAAAATGATGCCCCACTCACTAGGCTGAACAAGGAGAAAATAATAGTTGCCTATCAGGGACCAGGATCCATCAATTACACATGAACTGAAGTCCTTGCACCACAGGTATCAGTATAATTCAGTCATAATCCATGTAGATGTATATGATCTGCTACATACCTCCCTAGACTATACAAAGAGAGACATCATGCAGCCCTCGGACTATGCATCACAGGCTGTTATGTGCCTAACATTGAGCAGCATTTTACCTTCACCAAGGATGATGCCGCAATGTGAACAGAAGACGATTGACTTTAATAATTGGCTTAGTTTTTGATGTCAGTCTAGGGGGATAAAATATTTGTCAGTGTGCGATACATGGTTAACAAACCACTTTGCTTTGCAACAGATGGTCTTCACCTGTCCCCTCTCGGCTTTTAAATATTGGCTAAAACATTATCTTCCCCATAGAGCCTTTTTTGAGCAATGCCAAATTAGCAAACCATTCATCATAGTAAAATCAAACCAAGGATATCTAAAAGTGTTATTGCTCAACATCAGGAGCAAAAAGAAGAAACCCCACTCCTCCAAGCTCTCCTTACCTTGAAGAATGTGAACATCTATGTAGTTACTGAGCCATGGTTTAAAGCTGCAGAGAGTACCACAGCAGTGCAAGACTTCAGTGCCTTCCACTCATTTAGAACAGCAACGACACAGACAGGGTCTAAACGTGGAGGTGTTTCGAACTACATCAAAAACAAGCTTACCTCTAGGTTGGTTAAACAGAATGATGCACGGGAGTTCCTCCATATCCTGATGACCTTAG
Organism: Protopterus annectens; assembly: GCF_019279795.1. Classification (NCBI taxonomy): domain Eukaryota; kingdom Metazoa; phylum Chordata; order Ceratodontiformes; family Protopteridae; genus Protopterus; species Protopterus annectens. The sequence continues at coordinate 748,671,823 of NC_056734.1, read as the reverse complement.
ACAAAATCTCACAACTTACCCCAACAAGTTATATGTCACCTTGTATGTCCCATGAAACACACAGCTCATACTTAGACCTACTGAAGGCAATCACTATTTAAACCAAATATTATACTTATGTGGAGTTTTAATTATCCCTCTGTAAATTGGGAATCCTACATGACCCCAAATTTTCAGGCACAGATTCCTAGACTTTGTGAAGACAAACACCATTGAGCAGTTAGTACATACACCTATTAGAGGTGCAAACATATTCTACCTGATACTCACAAATATGGGATAACACTGCACCCTCTCATGTCATGTCCTCTATGTTAAGGACAGAGCTCAAAGCAGTCTCCTTTGAAATAAGACCTGATACAGTAACCCCAGCAAACCTTGTAACAATTACAAACTACTCCAAGGCAAACTACCTTTTATAAAGTGAATCTGTCAAAATTTCAAGCCCCCAAACCTAGTTTGTTCTAATCTCACACCAGGTAGCTCGATTGCTGACACATCAATACAGGATAAGGGGTCTGATGCACTCCTTAATGTCTGTCCTTCAGATGAGACACTAAACTGAGTTCCCATCTGCTTTTGCTGGTGGTGGTTCAAGTGGATGGAAAAAATCCCATGGCACTTACTGAAAAGAGTAGGGGAAGTTCTAAGCCACAGAAATACCTCACAAAGAGTATCCATGGCCTCCAACACCTGTCCTATGGGGACAGGCTCAAATCACTATCACTGTACTTGGAATTATACAGATTGCTCAGAGGTGATCTGTATCTCAGCTATAAGGCAATTTTGGACCCTGCCCTACTAGAGATATTCCATATCTGTAAGTCTAACTCCTTGCATGTTACCTGCTAGAAAGGCCTGAACCCAAAAATTTGTCCCAGGGGTTTCTTTTTTTTTTTCCATAATAAATTTTTATAGATATATATTTTCAAAATACAATAAAATCACACACATAATTCACTACTATTACTATCAAAACTATATACAATATCTACATGAAATGCTTCCATATAAAAATCGTCATTATTCCAAAAAAGAAGACACCAGGGAAGAAAAACAAAGCCAAAACATTTGTAGAAGTACTTTGCGTCCATACATATAATACATGTTTTCAAAACATTGTTTCCTCCACATATACATCCAAACTTTAATATATTCCTAATAACAGTATTATGCTAATATAATGTTAAAAACCTTTTCCCATATTTTCGGGTTATTAATATTTTTGTTACTTTGCTTCAAGAGTAATTTATGTGCTAATATATGCTTTATAGCCACAAGCTTGAAATTATCCCATGATGTCTTGTCTGGTTCTAACCAATTTGTAGCTATATATAACTTCATCAGCAAAAAAATATTCATACATATTATAGTTTGTGACCTAGAGAGCTCTCTTGGAGGAACATGTAGAATCATAAATTCCCATGATAACATTGAACTTTGATAACCCATCTTTTGTAGTTGTGTTCTAAGAGAGTTGCAAAGTTTATATATACACTTGCAGCTCCAGAACATATGAAGAAGATCCGCCGTTTGATTTGTGCAATATGGACAAGTTGGAGAATTCCTAGGATTAAATTTATGTAACCTAAGACGAGTATAATAAGCATTATTCCAAATCATCAACTGCGTATACATCAACTTTTGAAAAGAGACCGATTTTATTGTTAAATCAATTGCTTTTAATACCTGATTATCTGCTACTGTCATTTTGTTTACCCAATACCCTGGCAACAAAATTTTATCCTGGAATTTTAAATCTTTAATTAATTTATTTGTTGTTGTTATAAATTTGACCTCCTGTTGGAGAGCCTGCCACAATTCAGAGCATTTATCCACAATTCCAACTACTGGTTTAAAGTTTTCAAAATGACTCAGAGCAAGTTCTCTGATTTGTCTCATGACAACCATATAACTCTTAGGAAGATTCAATTCCTGCCTAACTTGCGAAGCCGATAAATGAAATTTATTAAAAACATCAATCAGAGTCAAATTAACTATTAATGGGAATTTACTAAGATCAATCAACTGATTATTTAGTTTAAAATTGGGATTCCTATGGAAAGGCTGAAAAACCATCATATATTGCAACAAGTCTACTGCTTGGAATAAATTTTGCAAAGATGACACATATATTTTTAAGTGGTCCATAATCCCATACTTTATCAAACTACTTTTATCCAAAAAGGGTAAAGCTTTAGGATTTATGTTCCAATCTAGAATATGCTTGTAATTCAAGACCACCCAATTTGGTATCCACTTTGTACTAATTACCTCGTAATTAGCAATTCTTAAACACCTATTGGCGTTCACAATTAAATAGTATACTTCAAAATTCGGTAACTCAAGTCCTCCTCTACTCTTCGGGGTCATTAATTTCTCATACGATATTCTAGTTTTCTTTGGCTCCTAGATAAATTTAGCTAGATCTTTATGAATTTGTTTAAAAACTGTCTTTGTAATTGATACTTGAGCAGACCTAAAGATATACAACATTCGTGGTAATATATTCATTTTCACTATTGATACTTTTGCCAATACCGGTAATCTTAAATTCCTCCATCTGCCACAATCAGCTACTATTAGTTCCCATACTCGTTTAATATTATTACTATAAAAGTCCTTATTATCCGTAGAGAAGCTAATACCCAAGTATTTGATATTTTCTTTACATGATATCTTCCCCACCAGGGACATTAATGAAAAAGGTTTAGGGGTTCTTAACGGGAAAATACTAGTTTTCTCCAAATTAATTTTATAATTAGAGACTTCTGAAAATTCATTTATAACATTTAATATCTTTTCACTATCAGAAATTGGGGTTGTACAATAAATAATAAGATCATCTTGTCCCAGGGGTTTCACCTGTGTCCCTCACTGAAGGGGCAACAGGTGGTGACTGAGGTTTCTTCTTTGGGGGATAAAAACTTGACTAGACTTGTAAGGGCCTCAGGGCCATTAGCTTAGTAACCTCCTATGATCCTATGGTCTTATGAATGCCCTGGCCAAGTTTCACCTAGTACTGTAAATACCACCTCAGGTCTCCTCTGAAAAAATGCTGCAAGCCTAGTGACACTAACGTGGTCAACAAATGATAAATAATCATAAATAAATATATCAATAAGATAAAAACTATCTCATCAAACTGAATAGACAAGTAAGAGGACTAATTAAGTCCAACAATGCAAACTTTGAAGTAAAGGTAGAGTCCCAAGACAAGGAGAACCATAAAGCCGCACAACAGTGTGCTAAACTTTTGATAAATAGAGCAATGTTCACGTAAATGAGAGCTATAGCATATCTTCAGGCTGACAGATTCAGTTCCAGATTTTTCCTCCTCTAATTCCCAGATTCTTCACAGGAAATACCAGCTAATATAACCTCTCCAACTATTAGTGAGAAGGAGGTCTCACTAAGGCCAAGAATGAAGCTTCAGTGGCTCCCAACTGTATATATTTGTATTTTTACACACACGCGCGCACACACACACACACACACACACACACACACACACACACACACACACACACACACACACACACATATATATGTATTTCTACAGAATAACCTGAAATATGGCCTGTCTGGGCCACTGGAATTGCTAATCAATCATAGCCTCTGCACAGGGTTCATGCCACATGAATGGAGGACTGCAACGGTCATCCCTCTACAAAGGGCTGGACCATCAATGGATCCCAGGAACTAAGACCTATTGGTCTGACCAGTCTCATATACAAAGCCATGGAAAGAATTTTCATGGAGATGATTAACAATGCCATAGGAGATCTTCAGACACTTGGCCCAAGTTAGTTTGGTTTTGTCAAAGACAGGTCAAGCCTACTGAACCTGGTGAACTTTTTTAAGAAGGTCACCAAGACAATGGCTGAGGATAAAATGGTGCATACTGCCTATCCTGTCCTAGCTAAGGCATTTGATGCAAGACTCCACTCAGACATTTTGAACAAACTCATGGAATTAGGCATATCCCCCTATATAACTCACTGGATAGACAGGTGGGTCACAGATAGAACCCAGGAAGGCAGACCTGGAGAGACCACCACCACAAAGAGATCAGTCACCAGTGGAGTCTCTCAAAGCTCTGTCCTGGGTCTGTTCCTTTTTAGCATCTATTTTTTGGAATGCAAAGCCAATTGTAAAGGGCCTTTGGCTTACCAAGTTTGCAGGTAATTGCAAGCTAGGAGCAATCATAGTATCCCCATAATATGCTAACATCTTATAGAATGGTCTAACACAGAAAATGACAGGTGCCAAAGCTATAACTTAAAATTCAATGCATGACATGCATAATAGAACCTTTTGGAAATGAGCTACCCAAGGAAACTACTTAATTGATAAACCCCCCTGAAACAGACACAGTAGTCAGGGATTTGGGGATTCATGCAGATAAGTAACCTGTCCTTTGTTAAACATGTCTGTAAGGAAGTAAGAAAATCATTCTATGCTATTCAACGTACAAGTAAGGGATGGCATCCAGGCACAGGGAAGTCATTGTGCCACTGTAGTCAGTCCTTATCAGAGTCATCATTGAGTATAACACTCCCTTCTGTATGTACCTGGCCAGGTACATACAACAACTGGAATTTCTGCAGAAGTTCCACACAAAAAGAATACATGGTGTAAACACAATGCCCTATGCAGATTGCCTCAAAGTACTATCTGTAATCGCTCTTTCCTGTATATTGATGAGAAGCAATTTATGCATGACATACAAGGCATCCTTGGATCCTGCTCTGATGGACCATTTGCATATTTGCAAAACAAAAGACACCAGTACTACTAGATCTAAGGATTTTAAATAGGACATGTTGGAGGGACAGGTATGTATTTCACAGAATCCCCATTCTGTGGAATAAGCTTCCCATCCATGCAAACTAGAGCCCTTCTCTAACCTTATTTAAGTGCAACCTAGACTAGTGCATAGGAAATCAAAAATACTCTCCTGGTCTGACACCTATGTCTCCGATGTACAAAGGCACCAGTTAAATCATACCCTAACTAACAGTAACTCATGGGATGCAGTTGGGTTTCATGGCTAAGCTTATAAAGGCTTCAGTGATCATTGGTCTAGTATACACCTATGAAGTTGGTACATATAATTACAGGGGGTATGGGGGTATAGGGTGCTTGCCCCCCGCATAAACTTCTGTTTTATTTCTTTTTTGATCCTTTGTGGATCAATGTTTATTGAAATCCATGAGTGGCATTTGCTGATTGCCGTATCAACAATTGATGCTGTCAGTCAAAGGTTAGGCTCACACACACGCACACACTGACACTCGAAAATATTTATATGTGATTTTTTTCAGATTTTTAAAGCTATTGTTTGTTGAGGCTACCCACCAGGTGTGATTCTTTTACTTTATTTTGCATTATTTCAATTATTGTTTTTAAAGGTAAATGATATAGTATTAGGGGTTATCTGTTGTACTAATCACTTTTTAGGTGAGTTTTTATTATTTGATACTTACATATGTTGCATTTTAAGCTGTTTAAAGACTGTCTAGATTTGTTTGGATGAGTTTTACTAACTGATTCTGTTGTTTAAAGTTGCACTATATATGTGTTCTGCAGGTTTCCACTCTGTCCCCTTCATTTCTCCTAAGGTTGTACTTTTTGATAGCTGTATAATTTGTGATTTGATAATATTAATTTTAATATTAACTCATAATTTATGTTTATGTGCTGTTGTGGGAAGTCTAACTTTAATTTATGTGTTTTACTTATTCTGCTGTTTATAAAGCCAAAACTTTATGGCAAACATGCACTTAGTTTTTTCTTTAAGAAGAAATGTAGATAGTGTTTATACAGTACAGAAGTTTTAGAGTTGTTTTATGTACGGTATTAATTAATATAGCCCTACTTATTAACTGGTTCTCCATTATTCCATTTTCATTTCCATTTTTAGTGATGGCAAATAAAGGTGGCAGCATACCGTTTGCATTTTGTTTGATCTTCACAACAAGCAATAATGTCTGGCATTAGATTTTCATATTTGTTATTGCCTGTTAGGGACTGTCTCTTCCCATTCAGAGAAGTTGCACTCTCTCTTTCACACACACACACACACACACACACACACACACACACACACACACACACACATTTGTTTCTTTTTTTTATCTAATTTATTAATTTACTTGTGCTAAACAGACAATCTCTGTTTAGCAAGCATAAAAATGGTGGCTATTTGCTTTGTTTACTGAGTTTCACAGCAGCTTAATATGCTGCAATAAAGTGACAGACTTGTATTTCAGCAGGCATTGCCTCTAGATTAACACCCTGATGCAGGAAGCTCATTCTCCAGTAGGATGTTCAAATTAAAATTCCCATTTTCTAATAGTTTTTAAATAAAAGACTTTTATGTGGTACTCCATGAGATCAAATTAAATCATACAGAATGTTGGAAAATCTTTGCACTGATAAATGGCCAACAAATATCAGAATTTTCTGGATATTTACATCTATTTGTCCGTTGACTATGGAAATATGTATACATGTCATATTTCTGTAAATATCAAAAAATGGATTGACAACATAAAAACTGTTATTAGCAAATTGTGGACTACATTTGCATGAACAAAAGTCATACTGATAGTTGGGGGTCTAGCTTCTGTGGTTAGAGAGTAACTTAGCTTCAGGTGAAATATGTCCATCTGGGAACTCTGCAGGGGTGAGGAGGAGTGAGAGTTCATTGATGCTAGGTATTAATGACTTCAAATTGTCCCTCTATTAAAAGTGTCAGCATTGAATCAGGCAGAAGAAAATGTTGATATCAAAAGCTGTAAAAATTGATAAAAGTCATGTAGAGAACTGGTATTATGTCATAGCAAATATAATTGTTTTCACAATTGAAATGTGACTGGCTGCATGATGCTTACAGCTATCTTTCAGTAAAACATATGGAAACCTTAAATGTGTTTTTTTTTGTAAAAGGTTGTGCAGTCTATATATATATATATATATATATATATATATATATATATATATATAACGCACACACACAGATATACATATATATATATATATATATATATATATATATATATATATATATATATATATATATATTTTTTTTTATATGGGTCTAGTTTTATTTACCAAATTTACATTTCACTGAATTGGAAATTGCCAACACCACTTCAACCAAACTCCATTAAACTGAAACCACATACTACCGAACTGGTTTTCCTGGAAAAAAAGCCATTCTATGAACATGTAAATAGCCGCATAGAGGCATCTGCACCCCACTGAAATAAATGCATCCCCAAATTTAACAATAAGCCCTTGTGGTGGAACCCAGATATGAACAAGCTCTACAATAAAAGGAAAAAAAATGCTCACCATACATAAAAATAAATGTAAGTCTCGAAATGCCAAAAATGCTCTTACTTAACTTAACAAGGAAGTTTTGTCCATGATCAAATCAACCAAAGTAAGAAAAGACGTAAAAATACACACCCAGGAAAAAGACAATCAAAAAGCATTATTTAACTATGTTAGAATCCTCAGAATCAATGCTTAAGGCTGTAAGAAACTAATAGTTAATGATATCACGTACTCTGCTCCTGAAGACACAGCCAACCTACTAGAGAATAAATTCAGACTTGATTTCACCCCACTCATCCCAATACTTCCAGATCACATACCGACATGTCCACCCCCCAAATCATTTTAGTATTAACCTCCAAACAAGATTTGTGTCAGAAGCATGGGGGATTGCAATAGCCACCTCCCCACACACAATGGTGGGATATCAGTGTACCCCGGTAAGTACAGACCAATAAGCATAACCAACCTAATCTGTGAGGCTATGGAAAGGATCATTATGGAACTAATAAATAAGAACATAGGCAACCTGCAAACTCTTGACCAAACAAATTTGGTTTTGGCAAGGGGGTGATCCTGCCTATTTAATCTGGTTGACTTCTTTGAGAAGGTCACTGAAGCAATGGAGGACGAAACATCTGTACACACTCCATCTGGACTTTGAAAAGGTTTTTGATGAGTTTGACACCGTCCCACACTCAGGTATAGTTGATAAACTCACATGGCTAACTGACTCACAAATAGAACAGAGAAAATTAGAATGGGTGGATCTACCTCCTCCAAAATATCTGTTATGAATGGTGTACCTCAGGGGTTCATCCTTGGGCAACTCCGTTTTGACATTTGCTTTTCTGAGGTCAAAGCTAATTTTGAGAGCTTATGGCTCACCACATTTTGCATATCACTGTAAACTTGGCATCATCATAAACTTTGCAGAAGACACTAAGATTCTTCAGGAAGGATTGCTGCAAACTAATACCTGGTGCTAAAACCATGGCCAGATAATAAACAACAATAAATGTGCAATAGTATCCTTCACTAAGAATGACATCCCTTGCAACTATCATATTGACAACACTGCCCTGAAAGTTGACCCAGTAGTGAGTGAAGTAAGATCATATGTAGACAATGAGCTGTCATTTGATTACCGTGTTTCTATCATTTCAAGGAAGCTCTTTTTTATTGTATGGCTCATTAGTAAGGGTATAGCATCCAAGTCTAGGGAAGTAAACATCCCATTGCATTCTGCACTTATTATGACAATCATTAGGTATGATGCCACCTTCAGTATGGAAATATTCAAACACCTGATGCAAACTGAAAGACCACAATGCTTTCTCATAAAAAATGGTCTAAAACATAAAAGGTGTGCTGACCATCTGAACCACCTGTCTCTTAGTATCTTGCAGATTATTGAGAGGTGACCTCTGTCTTTTTTACAGAGCTTCGACCAACATAATCCTTTCTTTTTTTTACACCCACAAGTCCAATAATGTCAGAAACACTTTCTCCAGAGATAATAATCTGTTCTGCAACCTAAGCAGATCAAGCTGGAGAGACAGATTTGTTTTGCAGAGACTATCTGTGCTCTGGAATCATCTTCCTCACCATGTTAAGCAAAGTATGTGTTTGACTCTATTCATGTGTAATATAGAAAAATGGATTGGAAATCACAAGTTTACCCCTTATTTTGCAACCTTATTCCTTATGGATAAAAGTAGCAGGTAACTGACTGTTCAGCTCTAGAGTATTCATATTTATAAGAATGGGCTCTGGAAAACTATCCTTAAAATCCTACGGCTAATAGACTTTTTGGGAATTCATGGCTGGGCTTCTGATAATCCTTGGGAATCATTAGCTTTGTAAGTACTTATGAACCTATGGTGGAGACCAGAGCCAAGAATAGCATCTGGAGCTAGGTTTGTACAAGACTGGCTGGGGGTGTTACCATTCCTGGGCCCAAGGTGGGGCTGTGATGACCATGCCATGGCCAGCAATCAAGGAACCTCAATACTCACCACTAACACCAGGGAGGTCATCTCCTAGAAGAGGAAATGGTAACCAATACACACAGTAAAGTACAATTTCCTTTAAGTACACACAGGGATCACAGTCAGCCTGGGGCTGGTTGCTCCCTTGCTCAACAGGTCCCCAGTAAGACGCCCCACTGGCACAGCTATAGGGTCCAGGTCTCAGCCTAATTGGGCAAGCTAAAACCTCCAGTACCCTCTCTATCCAACCAGTGCTTTGTGTCTCTGCCAAGTAGCTGACGCAACACGCACACACTTTGAGATAAGTATTTTTACAACTTTGCAGACACTCCTGGGAAAGGCTGACACAGATTCTCCAACTGTGCCCCTTTATCCAGACTATACGGTAGTAATTACTGCCACCACCCAGTTAATAATATCAGCTACTAAAAGGCCCTTAAAATGGTGTCCAATTATTACTGTGCAATATTACTCCAATGCAATTATGACTAACAGTCAAGGCTTACTTTAGAGTGGTCTATTACAATAACCTCTATAAATATGCAATGTACTCTAAAGCTTACCTCTACACAAATCAGCCACAGGTAGAAGGTTTTAAAAATATTTAATAATAAATAATTAAAACACAAGACAAAACTACTGCACCACAGAGATATCTAAGAGTTCAGAGATCACACAGAAACTTAAAATAATACAGTAAGTATGTTAGTCATACTACCATTGGATTAATATTGCACAGTAATAATTGGACATCCTACAAGAAATCACAGTGCTAAAACTTACATGTGAGAAAAAGGCAGAGTGCTGATAAGTTAGATATCCAAAGTCAAAATGCTCCTTAGTCTCTTGTGAGAAATAGTATTTAAACATTACTAACAAACATGTTTGCTGAGTCCCTCCCCAAATTACATCATTTTTGACACTTATGTTTTCCCAGGCAAACAAACTGTATTATTTAGCAATCTAACACCTGCACAGAAACTTACAACAATAGATAGCATTTTGCATGTATATTCTAAAAGAAACCAGAGCAATAAAGCACATTCCGTATCTAAATTCTGGCCATAAACTTTAGCCTTAAAACAATGGGCATGAAATCTTCATCCAGCCACCCTGGAGCCGAATTCTAACATTAAAGAGATTCATAAAATATTTTCAACTTAAAAAGACACATTTGAAATACTTGGCTTGGTTTTCCTTACAGCAGATGGCAATGTTGCAACAATCTTGAAGTTCATTTTACAGTGTTTTCTTATACTCAAGAAACATGCCTGTGTTTTACATTTATTTACAAATGCCAGAATTATATATCAAATTCTATTTGACTAAGCCTTTGTCCATCTCTCCCCAATCGTCACAGGGGTCACCCCTACTAATGGCACATTATTGCAACTCATGTTCTTAATAATGAAGACAGCTTGCAGTTAGGATTTGACCAAACAACATAAGGAACCTAAACCTCTGTGAACAGCAGTGTCAGCTGCTGGGTCCAGTTTTTTCCTGTATGACCTGAATGTCAATATGGGGGGGGGGTGCTGTCAACCCACAAACTGGCAGAGTATAACAACCTCATGCACCCACTCAAATATAATGTAATGGAGTTGTGGACTTAGGGAGTTGTAAGTCTGCCAAACCAGACAACCCACATGAACAATAACCTTCAGCCAAAAAAGGATAAGCTGAGTAATTAATATAGGGGTAAGTACCCCTGTGGATTAAAAGTGAATGGGAAAAAATGTTGGATATAACAAACTGAATGTGCATGAAAAAAATAGTCCATCTTTCTATCTCCAGAAATATAGAAATATTAAGACATTTAATTAGTAAGTCATGTCATTCAGTATCATTTATAAGAATGTGACAGTATTTTTATTAATGTTAAAAGAATTTGACCAAACAGATTATATTCTGTCACAAAATAAATATGTATTACCTTCACATCAAAGGATATATATTTATCATTTTATCTTTTAACTTCTCTACAGTTATAACATTTGGGACCTGATTTGCTGGAAAAAGTATTAAGCTGTCTTTGCGGATGATTTGTTAGTGTATCTGTTTGATTTAAACAAACTCTTTAATATAGTGACAAGAGCATATGTAACCAATGAGCTGCCATTTGATCACCATGCATCTACCATTGTAAGGAAGTTCTTTTGCATTGTGCAGCTTATTAGTAAGGGTATGGCATCCAACTCTAGGGAGGTGATCATCCCATTGTATTCTGTACTTAGTAGGCAGCATGTAGTAAGTAAGGTCTCATGAAATCAGGTCAAACAGAATAAGATGACAGCCATGCCCCTGCATTTTTTTAACAAAATTTAGTGGCAGAAAAAAGTAAACTTGATATATCTCAGTCTAAAAATGAAAAAGCAAGAGTTGGGCATCCAGAAAACAAAGGCTGTTTACAGCACACCAATAAACTCTATACACTATCCAGACAAAAATATCAATAGTTAACAGCATTAAACTGTATTAGACCTGTATTGAAATCCAAAGAAAAAATAAGCTTCTGAAATATTAGTAAAAGCTAACAATGGTAAACTATTCCGTTATATCAGTAAATATGTCAGCTGATGTGAGAACAAGGAAAGCCCTCATTTATTATTAACAGCACCCACAAAATTCTAGAATCTGCTTTGATGTTGAGGGATGGAAGCTCAGAAGCTCCATAGCTCATCAAAGCATAATACAGAAGTAGGAATTTTATGAAAATAGAGGGAATGCAAAGCTGTGACTGAAATCACCAAAAAGTGGTATCCAGAGTCTAAACAGCACAGTAATGTCATCCAGTTCTAAAAACACTACCCTAACTCCACCAGACTACTGGGTCATTGGCAACTAACCATTGGTATCATGAACTTATTGCATTCCTTTGCAGAAAATCTTGACTTGCAAAACCAGTCATGATGCATGATATATTTTGAACCATGGTTCAAGTCTTGATGGTAGGGAACTGGAGAGGTATGCAATGAGTTTCATTCAGAAAACTATTGAATGGCAAGACTTTGTCATCTGGCAGTTCAAATTTTGTAATCTTGCATTCTGCACAGATAGCTGAACTAATACAAGTTGATTGATGCAGTCAAGAAAAACAATATGTCATCTTCATCAAATACTAACTCTCATTTGTGGAGTGATGACCTGATCCTGACCTTTTGAAGCTAAAGAATGATCAAATGCATCAACCATTAGCCTTAAAGCTCCCACTGGGTACACTCAAATCATCCATTGTTACAGCAAAAGCTGTTTGTACCACAAGAGCTGTTGGTATTTATGGAAATAGGCCCATCGTACATCCAAACAAAACAATTAAAATTACCAAAGCTGTGCCTGTGATGTCTGTGATACAGTACACATTTTCAATTGCAGGTATTTAAACTGTGTTCCTTAGAAGACTCCAATAAGTTCCTCAGGTCTTCTTCTAGAACAATGTACCTCTGTCTAAAACCTTTACTGTCTAATAATAAGTTCAAGATGAAACTTTTGTTAGTTAGGACAGCTTAATCAAGAAGGAGTGTGTTCCTTTAGTTAGGTGCCAGATGTTTCTCCTAGTACTAAGTCTGGGTGCATGCCAGTCATTTTTAGATTGTTTTATGTTGCAATTCTTAAGGCAAGAGAGCCAGCATTTCCTCCAAAATATACATGATGTACCATAATATCATATCTGTTTTCTAGATATAGGAATATATCAGATATTTGCCAAATGAGAAAAAGCTGAAAGTCTAATATTAGACTAGGGAGTTGTTAAGGTATAAATTCTTATTGCATTATTCTTTGAATCTAATGCTTAAAAAAACATCAGACTAACTTATAATATAGGTTAGTATGATTATGCAAGTAACTGTGAAGATTTCATCTGTAGATCTATGTTGAAGTCTGAAATGTTTGCCTACAGGATACACTTGTTTACTGTGTGGGTTCTTATGGTAAATACCTTGACTTGTCTTCTTGCTTATATTCTCTGCTATGGATGTCCCTACAAAGTGTAATGCTGACAAAAAATATCGATGAGGTACCTGGCCTTAACAGAGTAAGGGAAAGGATGAACACTGCCTTGAGGTTTGACAAATTCCTGCCATACTACAGTAAAAGTGATAATCATTGGATTACATGACTTTACTTCACTCACAGACATCACCCTTTCAGTGATACTTTAACAAAAGTAGCTGTACATTGGCAAAACTAACATGCATACATTTGTGCACACACACACACACACACACACACACACACACACACACACACACACACACACACACACACACACACAGTTATTTCAAGAAGAGGGCTAATAATATTAATGCCACTATCTCTTACGCCTTTAATATTAACATGCTGCCACCATTCAGACCAACCTGGAGCACCAAAGATGCAGTTACTGTATGCTCCTAAAATAAGCCAGCCATAATATTCACTGATAACAAAGCAGCATGTCTTCAGAAGGTAGATGCCAGCAGGTATAATACACCACTTTTGTATAATCACCCATATATAAATTAATAAGTAACCATGCATAAGCTTCTGAAATTAAATAATGAAACTCTTTACTTAAGGAAATTGTACAGTTTACCTTGAACACTGACTATACAGTCAAGTATACTGCTGCATGTAAAATATAAAACAATTTTTTGAACAGATAATATTAGAAAAACTTTGACTACAGGCTAGCTGGTCCTGCTTCTACCACTAAATGAAGATTACTATGATTGGTCAACTTCTGACTCTTAAGGTAATTTATCAGTTGCAAAAGACTCACAGTGAAAATATATAAACATGAGCTCACTGACACTGAGGTGCAGGGTACTGTCCTCTCACCTGCAGTCCACGAAAAGGTTATTTCCATGCTCCCAGTATATAAAGTGAACTTTGTGTGAGACTCAGACACCAACTTAATATACTGCTGCAATGAAGGTTTAGAGAAAAGTTACATCACTTGAAAACAATCCAGAGGTCTATGGTATAAATAAGCAATGTTGCTTCATTACAATGTTATTTGTTTTTGAGTGAAATCAAACTGAGTCATTACAGATTTCTTGTAGATCAAAAATAGTTTGTTTTGGTGGGTCCATAAGTTAAGTTGACTGATGTCACAAAGGACAGTTTTTTTTTCTAGTTCAGTCATGGATCTCTCAGATTTTAGCATTACTATGCCCTTGGCATACAGAATTTCATCTAGTGATAAGTGATATGTGATGATTTTGTTACAGTGAAATGAAAAAAGCAGATGACCAAATACAAGTGTTACTCAAAAGTTGATGATTCTTGATTTTGCACATTGCACAGATCACCCTAACCATGAATTTGAGATTCTTTACATAACTTTTAATCTACAAGACAAAGATGAATTTGTCCAATTTAGTGAGTAAGTTGGAGAGGAAGTAGGCAATTGCTTTGAATGCTCTGTTCATATTTATAAGTAAATCTGATACATGGAATCTATTGTTACAGAGGTGATAGTTTTTATCTGTTACCATACAGCTAGTTGCTATTGTTTGAAAGAATTTTTAGAAATTGTGCTAGGCATCAAGAGGAGACAGTTACTGTTTACTTTGGTTGTATATTAATTTTTGAAAATGTAATTTGCTGGGCATAAGTTGATATTAGGTAAATAGTGCTGAGGGAATAAATCTGATGTGATTTTAGATATGGGCATAATAACAACATGCTTGAAAGAGTCTGAGACTATACCCCATGTAAACATAAATATGAAAGCTAATGGTCTGCCAATACATTTTGCTGCCATTCTGAGGAAGACAATGAAGTTTATTTACCTTAGTTCCTGATATTATGCTCACTTTTTAAGAAGATATGCATTTCTTTATATCTGACTTTCTTGAAGGAAAAATACACAACTGATTTCTGCAAGGGCTATGTCTGTGACACAGAGTATGCATTACTTTAGACTGGTGGTGGGAATACAGTAGTTGTCTGATTTGGATTGCATCTAATGATGTTACTAAATGTTGTTTAAACTCATTTTTCACATTTACATAAGAAAGGATAACTTTGTCAAGGATGATCAATGATTCAGCCAGTTAAATGCTTGATGGCTTTCTAAAATAGCAAGGGTGAATTAATAAGAGCTAATTGCCTGCTATAAATTGCCTTGGCTGCATTGGTTTGTATGCTACATGCTTTTCCTAGTTTTAGGTATCCATTTTTTTATTTCTCTAAATGTTTTGGCTTTCTGATATCCTAATGGGAACGGAGCTCATTCCTAGCCCAGTCAGTCTTTAATATTTGCCAAGAGTGCTCTTCTCAGCACTTGCAATATATCCAGAACTGCCTCCTTCTGCAGTGCATAATGGGTTGCATGCAGTGTTAAATCATAAAACAATGTCAAATCTCAAAAGGTCCATGAATAGTAAATAATCCCTGGACTTTTAAAGGGACAGATAGTGTAAAATGTATATCAAACTTCCAGTTGCTTTAACTTCAATATTGCACTGATGGACCATGCGTCATTTAACCTAGGGGGACATCAGATATATATCAACAATAGTTGCTACTTTAGTTCTTTTTTGTCCAAATGTTCATTAACAATATAACCCATTGGATCATTCACCACCTGTTCAATGATTGCACATTTGAAAGAATGCATAGGAAATTCTGCAATGTGTCTATAAAGGACATTAGTGTTCTTACATTTCCTAATATCTAACAGATGTTCATAAATTCTCTCTTTTAGTTTCCTAGAGGTTTGACATTGTTTTATTGGTTGGTTTTAACAAGGAAGTTTAATTGGCAGGTGGTTTTACCAATGTATATGATACATGAAATAGTGCTTTAGATTATTTGTTCTGATGAAGTTCCTATGGTAGGAATGAAAACGCTCAACTTGTATTAACAATAAACAGTTCTTACCTTTACCTGGGGCTGCTATTCTTTTGACTGATACCACATAGGATTGGATAAATTAGCAGTCTGTGGTTATCCTGAGTGTTGCCTTCCATTTACCAGTTTACATGCAGTGTTATCATATTTAAGTATGATTGCAAATATTTTGTATTTGGTCTGTTGTTTTTAGGACTGTTGAATCTGTCTGGGTATCTTTCTTTCACATTGCCCTCATTTTTGCTTACAAGTCCTGGTACTTTATGTCTTTGTCTCTCTCAGTAAGTGAGACACTATAGTCTCTGGGTGTAACAATTTCAGTGATTAACATTATTTTTGTCTTTTTTCTTGGACCTCATTTTCTTGCCCCCATTTTTCAGCTGTTGATATGCAGTGGTCCCATGTGAAATGAAGTTCATCGTTGTCAATAATGCTTTGTGGTTCATGTTTCCAATGCTTCTCAGCTACTTCTATATTGCAGTGTTCATACAATCCCCACTGCAATAGGCTTGCCACATTATTCTGCCTTTCAGTATACAGACCATCAGTTATGAGTGTATCTCACCCTTCTTCGAGATGTGCAACTGTTCCAGTTCTTTTCATAGAACCTGCATTTGTCTATTTCTCCCACATTTTTTATAGATTTGTAAGCCAACATTCATTAGCCCACTATCTTAGGCCACCGTTTTTTGCCTTTCATCTTTTTGCTTAAATTCATCTCTACTCAAATCTTGCTCAAGAACCTATGAACCTATGAACATATAATTGCTCCAGTTCTTTTTCCTACTATGTTTTTGAATTTTCCATTTTTTCTCTTTCCCTTCCTTCTGGTAATTTTTTATATTATTTCTTTTGTTTTGGGCACTTTAATTTGTTGAGTCATGTCTTCTTTTGGTTGGATTTCCATTCCCACTTGGTTCTGAAATGCTTCGGTTAAACTAAGCAGAGATGTCATATTAGACTTCTTTACATGCTGTATAACTGTCATTATGTTTGGATCCAGTGAGGTTGTCAAATATGTATGCAGTTCTGCAATTGCTGACCAAAACATGTAGTCAGTTTTTGAGGACAACCATATCTCCACGAAAGGGAGGAATTATAATCTCAGTATGCGCTGTTTTTTTATATATTATTTGAAAAGCATGAAACATTTTCATGTTTTCTTGTCCAATTGATTCAATGCAGTTTGTGGACAGTCAATCACGTCAAAGCTGTAAATAAGAACAGGAGGAGCAAACTGATTTATAGTTTGGACTTTATTTTTAGATGTCAAGGCAGCTTTCAATATTATCTTTAGTTTGCTGAAGTTTTCATACTGAACATTGTTCTCTTTTGTTCATGTTTTATTGCCAGCCCTTCATTTATTCACAAATATTTATACACTGCCTACTGCTCATGTTCCTTTATATCACTCAGAGGTATAGCCAACTCTTTTGGTGCCTGGAGCCATTCCCCAATCTGGCACCCCATTTTGAAAAGCTCTTCCAACTTGAAGAGCATAAAAAAGATCTAAAGTTCTTCTGTCTGCAAACTGTAGTGAACTCTTTGCTACATTTGCAGCAAGCAGCTGCTACAGTTTCTTCTACACTAAATTCTTCACTTCACTTTGCAGATGGTTTATCTTTTCAGGTTCTATTTTGTTAATTTCTACCTTGCTAATCTTCTTTTTTTACATTTCCCTTTTGTGATTTTATATCTGACTGCCTTTGCCTGTGCTTCTCTTCAAATATCTCTGGACTTGCATTCCTTGTATTAACTAGTTTGACTTTCCTGTTTGCATAAATGTTATTACATATTGGATCTATTTTTCTTTTCCATGTCCATATTTTTTTATACGTTTCAAACACCTCTATTGTTCAATATCTTTTGTCACTTCATCTGTTACTTCCTTTTCCAGGTGGTGCAATGTTTCTTCATTTAGATGATGTTTAATATTTTTACTTGTGCAAATGTTCTTCTTTCCCATAATTTCTCTCGAAATCTTGCTATATAACCTCTGACTATAAATTCTGAGTTGCTTGCATAATAGTAGCTACGTATTTATCATCTTGTCTTTATCTTCAACAGTCCACTTTATTATCTCTATGAGTCTTTCTTGGTCTGTCAGGTTGTTGCGCTTTTAGTGATTACTTCTTCCTTCTACCAGAATCAGGGGACACCCTCCTCCTGACTGTGGCGCATCAATGTGGTAGGATGTTTTCCATGTCCTAAGTATTGTATGCTGACTTTTTTTTCTGTTTTGGCACCATTACATACACCAGGAGTGGGCACATTTTTATCCAGGAATCTGTGCACTCAGTTGTTTTTATTTTTGACCTACTTTTCTCCATGATATATAAAATACAGTGTATATATCAGTGTTACCTTGGTTAGATTTTGTGAAAACAGGGTCCACCATGTGAAGGCACTCCCCAAGAATTGAGGATGAATTCAGTTGCAGCAATACTACTCTCCTTTTCTTGCTGATAAAATATCTCCATTTTGACTGCATTTCATCTTTTCATTCAGACTTCATTCCATTTCTCTGTTTGAACCTCATTTGATATAGGTTACTGTATGCTGAGCTAGGTGTCCAACTTTTTCAGGTTAAATTTCAATGTTTATTGAGTTTTTATTCTTTATTTTTAGACATGGGCACATTTGCTTACTATTTGTGGGAAGATCTTGTCAAGAACTGTTGTTAGCTGCCTAGGAAATTAGGATACGGATTTGTTTAGGTTTTATCGCTGGGAGTACGGGATGTACTCTACTGTGTGCAATATAACCTTCAGCCTTGATTCTTTAGTTTTAGAAATTGTTTTCCATACAAATGTCTAAGGAGGTAATCCTGCTGTTTTGAAGAACAAGTCAGTTAATACAGGGCTATGGTCACTTACGGCATTGTCTAATACCGACATCTGAATGTACCTATGTGATATGTTATTTAACACAAGACCTGTTTGTGTGTTAGAGGCTGAGATAGAGTTGGGTTTGTAGAATCTTTAACTAATTGACCCAGTCCATGTAAGGTAAGGCATCGTGGGGATTGTGATGTTAATGGGTCTAGAGTATTCGAAATGAAACATGAAGTAAAGTAATGATCTTTTCTTAGTAAAGTAAGAAGGTGTGGGCTTATAAACTCCAACAACATAGACATTTGTATTCTTATCTAGTTTCAAATAAATAGACAACAAGTTGATTGAGTCATTATTGGGGGAGTTAGTTGTTTCAATTTGTAATTTTTTTAGTATAGTATTGACTTATAAGAAGTAGGATACCTCACCTATTCCTTATCAAGGCACTTACTTGTATAGAGTGCACAGTATTTTATGGATATTTGGATGCTCAGAAATCATCCTTCAGCAATGATTTTGTAATATCTAGTATGTGTGGTTCCTTTGTGATTAGCTAGACTTTTTTTTATTTCTTTGTCTCTCCCCTTTCTATCAAACTAAAGGCCACCCCAGTGCTGGGTCTACTGGCACTTTAATCAACCTCCCCATCCAGTCCCTCCAGTTTAGCTGGGGCCAGCAGATATTTTAGGGGCAACCTGGGGCATAGAACTGCGCAATATCCACCCAGATGGGCTTTCCCTTTTGACCTACGCTATTTTATCCACTTCATCATCCCTTTTGTGAACCTCATTATTTAGTCTGAGGGGTGGGTGTGCAAAGGAGATATATGGAGTGTTCCCCTTCCTCCGCAATAGCTCAGCCACGTCTTCACCCTTACCACTCACTGGACAACACATCCCAACAGTAACACCCCCCCCAACCTCCAACAGGGATCATAACATGAAATGTGCACCAGGTCACAATTCCTCCCAAGGATGGTAACGTACATCTTCCCTGACACTGCATCTGTCACCTGAGCCGTTAATTGCACCCAGGTCATTTGAGCTGTAGCCATGGCTTTATCCCTGCATGCCACCAGAGCGGCCATGATTAGCCAGACTTTGAACAGGCTA
The DNA here is from genome assembly GCF_019279795.1 of Protopterus annectens. Classification (NCBI taxonomy): domain Eukaryota; kingdom Metazoa; phylum Chordata; order Ceratodontiformes; family Protopteridae; genus Protopterus; species Protopterus annectens. The sequence goes on along the minus strand of NC_056734.1, from coordinate 748,651,702 downwards.
ATGATATTTCGTAGCCCTACTCTTAGATTTCTAGTCATGTTACAAATGGTTATCCGATGTATAAGGAGTAGTATAGATGTGTAGATTATGTCCTGGCTTGAGGTGAATGTCACTAGAGGCATTTAATTTGGTCATTGGGTCATAAACTCATAGAGTTACACAGCAAGCAAGTCAAGAGACCGTTTGAGCCTTGACAATACTAACCATCAAAATAAATGCCTCACTATCTGGAGGGCAAAGCAAGACATATCAGACCAGTGATGAATTCAAGGACACCCATCTATTTATGCAGGTTCTTATTGAAAGATGTGGGTTGCCCATCTGTTTAACATGTAAAACAATTTGTTCCAGAGATCGTATGACTGATGTTTCATAAGTCTTTCCCACTGACATGTATTAGCTATGCACTGGTAGAGATTTAGATCTTCAGTTTGAGTGTCTGTGCAGCTGTGTTATGGAGGCACAAACAATCTGGTAGGGTAAGTTTTTTATGGCACAGAATGAAAGACATATATCTTCTTGCAGGAGCTTATAAGAGACAGATTACGGGTATAGGGCTTCCAAGCCTGTCTTAATGGGTTTAAAACCTTTAGGGCCTTTCTAGCTGCATGATAAATCTGGATAAATACATGTAGAAAGGGGCACTGTACTCTATAAATGGTTTAATTAGGGCTGTGTACAGAGATGTGATAACATCTTTTGACCTTGAAGAGTTATCTTTGGAAATTATTAGGTCTAGACAGAATGACTTTCTTATAATGTTTGCTATATGGTGATCAAAGAAGAAGGAGTTGACACAAATGTCAAGATCTCTGACAACCTTGCCCATTCACAGAGGGGAACCAGCCACACTGTAAATGGTAAATGAGGTGTGTTTACCAAATGTGAAAAAACTGCACTTTTTTCATTCAGTTGAAGTCCTTTTTCTGTACACCACTGCCTTGTAAGGAATAAATCTTGCTGTAGCAATTTTACATCTGTACAGGAGTGAATGATAACAGCCAGCTATTGACTAATGTGCCTAGCTTTACACTCCAGAGATCAGAAAAATATATGCATAAAAGGAAAGGTCTTAGCTCTGAGCCTTGGGATACCCTACTAGGTATGTCCATACTTTCTGAAGTGGCATATGCTACCTTAATTATATGTCACATAACTAAGGTAGCATTTGCCACATAACTAAGGTGGTATGTACCATCTTAGTTATATGGATTTTTTATCTTTTAGCCAATTTGCAATCCATCTGACCATATAAGGGTTTACCTTGAAGTCCTTAGCTTAGTGAATACTGTCAAAGGCCTTGCCCAGATCCAGATATGCTGTATGAACTGAATGTTCTCTATCCAGTGCATCTGTCTCTTTTTAAAAAAAATTGCTAAATTAGGTAAACATAACCTATGTCTGATAAAAGCAAAGTATTGTGGGTCCAGTTTTTATGAGGTTCTAAATGTTGAAGTTTATAAATCAGAAATATGTTCCATGGCATTCATCCTAGTTAGTTAGTTAGTTAGTTAGTTAGTTAGTTAGTTAGTTAGTTAGTTAGTTAGTTAGTTAGTTAGTTAGTTAGTTAGTTAGCCTGATAGGTCTGTGGTTCTTGGGATCCATGGTAGGACCCCTTTAGGAAGGGGCATTGTAAACAGCTGTTTTCCATACCTCTGGCATATGGTCTCTTCACTTTTTGGTGTTATTTCTCAATCATATAATGTAATTAAAGAATGATTTATTGTTATTCTTTGATTCTGATGTTAGATTTAATTCACGTTTAGCTTTAATGTCCCTGATGATCATTTCTGGCTCCTTGCTGACCTTGTGGGTGCATTTTCATTTGCTAGGAATTTAGACATTTTTTTTTCTTTTGTTAACAAGTATATTTATACTGGTAGACTACCAAGGTCAAATTTCCTATTATAGTTTAATCTAGTGGGAACTGGTATATCTGCTCTTAAGTGGGAGTAGAAATCAATTGTATAAGTAGCAGATGAAGCTGCATGGAGCTGATGAAATTGCAATTAAACTTGGGCAGCTCATCAAAGAATTTAAGTAGGCTTACATGTTTAAAGTCCTTAAACTATGAATTGTTTATAGGAGAAAGGTGATGATGTGCAGTCTGACTTGTACAGAGAAGGAGCTATTATAGGTGTGCTAAGCTTGGAGGCATATGTTGTAAGGACTGTTTCCTTTACGTTTTGATGTCTGTTGGACTGGTTAAATATTTCTTTTCATTTATTAGGTCCAGGAAACCTTCGTCATATGCTGAATTAGAGGTATAGGTGCACCATTTAAACACAGGACATTTAAAATTTCCCAAAATAAAGGCAGTTCAGTGGGCACCTTTAAGAAATTTGTGGTGTTCTGTGAACATGGATGATGTACTATAGTAGACTATGCACTGATAAATTTAGCACTGATACATTTTCTTAAATGTAAGCTGGAATTCAATAAATTCAGTTTACTCATTTCAGGCATTTGCCTAGAGGAGATACAGTCTGAAAAATATGAAAATACCCAGTTTTACCCTCGGTCTGAATGCATGGTGAGTGTTAAACCCAGATTTGTTGGGAACATTATTGTCATAGATGCATTTAAGTTGCTAGAGAGCCTCAAGATCAGACATATAGCAGTGAAGTATAATTTAGTGAATAAAGTCATAATAAGCTAAAGGGGATTCAGGCTTAGCTGCATTGTGATAATATTGTTATACATTTACTATTTGTTATGTGGGTAAGGTGAGATTGGTTGGTTTTATAAAAGGGAGGCACTTCTTTGTAATTTGGGTTGAACAGTAGCATTGACAAGGAGGGGGGCAGCCGTGGTTGTGCAGCGGTTAGCGTTGCCACCTCACAACAAGAGGTTCTCCAGTTTGATGCTCAGCTGGGGTGCCTTCTTTGCGGAGTCTGCATGTCCTCCCTGCGGTCACCTGGGATTCTTCCGGGTGCTCCGGTTTCATCTCAAAGACATGCTGTAGGTTGATTGGACATTCTAAATTGGCAGTAGGTGTGAGTGTGTGCATGTGTGTGCCTTCTGCAGAAGGTTAGGTACTCGGCTGGCAACTCAGCACTGTAAAACTCCACTGCCAATCGTTCTGCAGACCATTGTTCCACTGTGGCAACCCCTAATCAGAGAAAGCTGCAAGAAAAGGAAGTAGCATTGATAAGGGATATGTGTCTGATAAATAAATAAATGCAAGCAGTGTATAAAGAAAAGGAGGATTGATTAAGTAAGGAAAGATGAGAGATAACTTTGTGGAAGTTAAATTAAGTAAAGCTAAGAGATAACTGAGAAACTGAGATGTGGTTATGGCATGTGACACCCTATGTACTTCCCCAGATTAGTGCTTTCAAAGCTGAGGGCCAAAAAATAAGTAAATAAGTAAATACATAAATAAATGAAATGAAGTGAAAAGCTCCTTCCTGCAACTGTATAAATACAAGCACAAATATGGTACTCGTACAGGACAGTCATCTTTTTCCCCTCCCTATTTACACTTCTGCCGTGGAAGATAAATTAACTGTCACCAACTTCTGAGTCAGGATGAAAAGAAGTGTAAACAAGGACTGCCTAATGAAAAAAGAAGTAGTGATAACGTTAGGGTGCTAGGATATTATGGGTAATTTCCACAGATAATTTAGTATGTGTAAGAACTTCAATAGGGTAGCTCTTGTAGTTATATGAGCTTGCATTTGCTGCAGTCTAGAGTATTCTGATAGATCTAGGTATGGCTGACACAAGCCGTAGGAAAAAGCTAAATGGGAGCTGCTATTGGTACCATCAAGAGCCTAAGTGAACGAGGAAAATGCTAAATACAGCGGCTCTTGCTGGCATCAAGAACTTGTGAAAATTATACAAACAATTCAAAGGGAGGCCTTCTTTACTGCTACCATGAAAAGAAGCCAAGAAGGAGAATGTTATTCCTGGTGCTGCCGACAATACAGGTGCAGTTTAAGGTGGCATTATGACAACAGTCCTCAAGAAATCCTTAATTTAAGCTAAGGAAAATAAGTCGATCTCTAGCAGTCCCTTACTCCTTATATAAGAATTAACAATGATTGCATCACTTTTCAAAATAGAATGTACTAGAGGTCCTGAGTTTGAGTCCCAAATGAAAACTAATGTTATCTTTTCACTTCTGTGATTTGAACACTTCCTAATTAGAGGTATTTCACTGTGTGTGTGTGTGTGTGTGTGTGTGTGTGTGTGTGTGTGTGTGTGTGTGTGTGTGTGTGTGTGCATTTGCAATGTGACCTGAATCATTATGTTGGGAGATTCCTAGCTGAAAGGATAAAGGTGTCAAGGCCAAATTCAACATCTATCTGAGCACAGGTTGTTCCAGAGGCAGTGACACCAGCCTGATATGCTGGAGGTCTTGGGGTAAAGTCCCATATGAGATATATTATTATCCTTTAACTACTCTGATTCAAACAATGCCTAAGCAAAGGGCTTTATTTGTATTTGTGGTTTTGTGTGTGTGTGTGTGTGTGTGTGTGTGTGTGTGTGTGTGTGTGTGTGTGTGTGTATGTGTGTGTGTGTGTGTGTGTGTGTGTGTGTGTGTGTGTGTCTGTGTGTGTGTGAGTGTGTGTGTCTGTCTGCATGTACACGTGCAAGTAATTTAATACATTTTCAAAATAGAATGATTTGATGTACATTTGCCTGCATTCAATTCTCATATACTGCAATTTACCGAAAATATCCAGTGCCCAATAAATGTGTTTAAAATCTATTTTGTTAATGAAGAAAATAATCCTGAATATAACATTATCCAAACATGTAGCAACATCACTGTTAGTATATTCAGTTTAGACAGCATGATATATTTTCTCCTTTGTCTGTCCTTAGTTTTATTTCTGTTGAATGGCAAATTATATTTTGCAAAAAATATTGTCATGTGCATTTGTCTTCATAGTGCTGAAGTGAATAATTATAAATGTTTTACCACTGAATCTGGCTTCAGGGATTGTGGTATAAACCTGCAAAAATAAAAAATAGTACAGAGAAAACAATGCAATCATTAAAATGAACAGATTTTATTACTTTTGTCTGTCTGTTTCTGGAACTGAAAAAATATATCATATATATATATGAGTTCCTCAACAAATACTAACAGAAAGAGTACACAATGTAGCTTTTAGTTTTGCAAGGGTTCTGTTATGATAAATTTTGCACAAAAGCCCTTGTCTTCTTTATCTACTTTTGTATTTTTCTGTATCATTTCTAGTAGTGTTTCCAGTTATACCACACTGAGTCCCAGATGAATACCCCCCAAAACAAAAAAAAAAAACAGCTAGAACTCAACTAAGGAAATAAACGTTGTCAGTTAAACAGTTTTGTTCAAACAAGAACTTCACTAGAACTGATTTAAATAATCAACAAACAAAATATGCAAATTGTAAATCATATGACATCTCATTCACCAATCAAAAACATGACAAACAGTAAAAGAACTTTCTCAAAGTATTTCTATATTTGAAAAAACATTCAACATTAATAATTTCTTTAAGACCCAGTGGTCCAGCTGCTGTTAAATACAACTGTCATTTTAATTCTTTAACCTCTATTGTAATATTCCAATCTGCACCTCTTTCATTCAAAGTCAAATGATCGATAAAAAAAAACACTTTTTAAAACTGACCCAATAAATACTATGCTTAGCTAATGCATTTGTAAGTTTTGTTTTCATAATTACATACATATGCTTATAAATCCCAGCAGCCAAAGATTTAGTAGGTTCCCTACATAAAATGCACTGCATGATAAACATTTTGCCATATAAATCACACCAAATGATTTGCAAGTATAGTGCATCTTAACCCTGTATGTTTTATCCATATGACCCAAAACTAAAACAGGACAATTATTTATAAATTTATGTAATTTACAAAATCCACAAGGATATGTTCCAAATGGTTTATTAGCAACAATAACCTGAGGAAAAACACAATTTTCTTGAAAAAAATCTGTTTCAAATTTTAATGTTTTTTTTATTAATAAATAATAGTCTTTCCCCTATAATTTTGACCAACCCCCTTGAATTATTTTCCAATTTTCCATAACAATTTTCTTAATGTTCACATTACCTATTGTTACAGAGACAGCCATACTAGTTTTAAAAATAAATTTCCACTCTTTTCAGTTTATAAATTAATATTGAGACTGATGTTACAGTTGTTTCCAATCATTCTTCTTGTTCTATAAATGATAAAAATACTGAACTTTGTCTCCTAGGTGGTGAAAAGAATGAAAATATGTTACAATCTAGTTTATTTGATATACTATATCTCTTTGAATACATTTTGCAATGTGCAACTAAGTCTTAAAGGTATGAAAACTTATACTTCAATCAGTGCATAAAAAATGCAACAAATTCTGAAAGATTTCCAATTATATATATTTTTGACTAGGATATTGGAACAGGACAGCATTTATAAAGACTTGCCCCAGGATTCACGAAGCCTCCGTGTAAGAGTTATAACTCTTACACGGAGGCTGCAGTTAAACGGAGTGATGTCAGCATGCTTTGCATATTAATGAGAGCATGCTGAATCACACCTAAGTCTAACACGGTCCGTGTAAGACAGTAGGGGGCGTGTCCATAGGCCGAGCCCTGCAAGCGGACATGCCCCCAGAAGTGTAAAAGTGCCCAAAGTAAACATCCACAACAGAGTCCATGGAAATGTGAATAAACACAACACAACACATGCCCCCACAGACTATGAACATAAAATATATAAATGAACATGTTATATTTTTTTTTAAATTGTAAAGATGTTTAACCATGAGTGCACTCATTTGCGCGGGCGTGCCCGTAGCGCAGCTACAGTTAGCAGTCAGTGGGAAAGCATATAAGAACTAAATATGCAAAATAAGCCAGGAAGCAATAGTGTAGCGGTAGAGATGTTGGCTGAAGAGCAGGCATTCATGGTTCGAGCCCCCAAAAGACCAATTTTTTTTTTTGCAAAATAAGCAGGAAAGAAGTCCCTGACAAATATGTACACATAAAACCACAATTTATGTAAAATGTAATGAAATAGCCCATTTATATTGAAGACATGTGAGGTAACAAAAGAAGAAAAAATGCCAGATGTGCCCATAGCTGAGCTACCGTTTAACAGAGTAAGTGCATGTGCCCGTAGATGAGCAGTGGTTTAACTGGTGCAAAATGAGTGCCCATAGCTGAGCAGTGGTTTAACACGCTAAATCTATGTGCCCCTAACTGAGCTGAGCGTAATATGCATGCCAATAGCCAAATGAGGCTTAAAGCAGCGTACCCGTTTAGCGGAGCTGCACACCACGCAAACAAGCTAACCGACGGGCAACGTTGAGCAAGCCGTATCAAAACTGCCTTTACACAGACACACCCCTCAGCATGTCTAGACAGTCATGAAAAATAAAAGCAGTGGCCAGGTTCGAACCCAGGATACTATACACCATAGTCAAGGTACAGAACCACTAAGCCATGACAGCAGTACCTGTAAATGCAATAATAGCTAATATATAGGAATGAATACAAACTAGAGCATGACAATGCAGGTTTACTGAAGTTGATACAATTCCAAAATGGCCAATCACAGATATGTGTGGGAAAAACGGACTATATAAGCCCCATAGGCGGGAATACACAGCATAAACGATTGTAGAACTGACCTGCAGGCAGAATGACAGGAGTAGGAGAGGGTAGTCGCCGAGCACAGAGGTGGGGTGTTGAGGAGTCCAGGTACATGGTCTGGCTCCTAGTCCATAATCATGAGGCCCAACTCATGCAGGGCCAGGTCCTCTGGGGAGCATACAGGGCTGAGGCGTGGGACCGGTTGGCTCATGATCTCACCAGTGCCACAGGGATTCCAAGAACTGGTGAGCAGGTCCGTCACCACCATCCGGACCTGAAGAGACGCAAGCAGGACCAACTGAACCTTTGGATCCAGGAGGCCCGGCAAACACCCAACGCCCCACTACTGAGTAAGTAACATTTAATTATGTATGTAAGAAATTAAACTAGCTGATATTATGGAGATGTGTATTCCAATATTACTTCATTTATATTACAGCTGCAGGTGTCCGTTCTGTGGACCGCAGAGCCTATGGCGATAGGCTGGTATGCGCCACCAGGCAGGTCAGTAATCCACTACCAGTAACTGTAAAGAAATATAAAAGTATGACAGTCAGCAAAAGAGTGCAGTGTAGTCAGTAAGGAATAAAATCTGCAAGTAACAGTGTGAAAGTGTATGCAAGTATTGCTTGATTACAAAAGTGTGTTTCAGCCTGTAAGTTTAACCTAAACATGAAACTGTCCGACATATATTCTGAAATAAAAATGCCCTGCCTGTAAGAAAATAGTACACAACCTGCAGCAGGCTGAAAAGTATAGCTGCAGAAGATGATGAAATCACATGTGTGAAATATATCCCTGTGGAAATACTGTAACATAACAGAAGTGAGACTGCTGGAAAGGATTGTAATAACTACTGTTAAAACATGTCAATAAAGCCTAGAAGTACCATCCTGAATAGTAAAATGAAAGCAAGTGAGAGAGTGTGAGAAAGTGTCATGAATCCAGCAATACAGTAGTAATAACCCCTGAATAAAGTATACTGCAGACAAGACAGAATGAAATGCATGTGATATTCAAAACCAAACAGCAAAATCTGTTCAAAGTGTTGCTGCATCTGGAATGTGTATCCCAAAATCAGGATATGTTGCTCTCAGTCTGCAATATGCAGATAGGATGTTTGTCTGATATACCAAACATCCACACTTGTCTACAGCTATATAAAGCAAATGTAGCAGGATGATGTAGCTGAACAAAGCTAGATATGAATGTGTATGAAGAACCATAAAATGTATATTGATGTTGCAGTAACAGTCCTATCACCAAGTTGAAATAGTTATCATATAGGAAACTGTAGTTAGAACAGTAGTGTGTATATAACTGTAGCTATTAGAAATGTACAGCATATGTATTGTTATTCGAAGGTGTTAATATTACTTTCTTCACCCCACCCTATAACCACATATAACCCATTCCACGTGAAAATGGTATGTGCAATCACAATTAACACCCCTGGACGTTTGTCCTGTTGGGTCATATATATTTGCATGTCTGTTGATGCATCTGCCCTGTTCATACATCCACACCTGATGGCCTGTTGCCATCAATTAACTCTGCATATTGTTGGACTGTGTATTTCTGTTCAAATTATGCATGAGTTATGCACACTGTTCAATGGTGTGAATATCTGGGTGTTTGGTTAATGGGAATACTAATGCATGCTGTTACAACTAATTGTGAATGGTATTATATGTCACTAACCCAAACTGTCATGACATAATGTAAAACATAGTACGACAGGGAAGGCGGGTTCCAGCAGACCCACCTCTCCCACCTCAGCTGGCGAGTGCACCTGGCACTAGTGCCGAGTCCGGACCCTCCTCCGGTGGTCCTGTGCCACCTGCAGGTGGAAGCGCTGCAGGGGATGGGGCTCTCCCCCCCTCTGCAAGTGTGGCCGGAGGAGAACCACCACTCACCCTCCGTAGCGTCCGGACTGTGGTGCGTAGGGAGATTCGGGACTCTGTTCTCGAGCCCCTACGCCAGCTCGAGGCATGGGTGGTGCAACTAACGGGCATGCCTGTTGCCCCACCTACACAGCCCCCAACACAGCCCCGTCCTGGGCAGTGAAGGAACAGTGGCAACTGCCTATGGGTGGGGATATCAGTTCCACTGTTGCCATCGGTGGGCTCATGGGCTCTGGATATCCAAACCTCTGTCCCCGTCAATTGCGTTACCTCCCCACACGTGTCATACACCGCCCCTGTATGCGTCTTGTTTGTCTTGTCTGTTTACCTACCCAACCTACCTTCCCAGCTGTACTGACTTCCTTCACCTTACATACCACTCTCACCTGAAAAAAAAAAAAAAAAGAAGGGCACTCTGTACCCACAAAAAAATGACGCCCCATACATAGCTGCCCATTCCGCACACATGTCTACTGGACATGGAACCTATCAATTACAATTGGCTGTACAACAAGTATTATTGTTGTCCTGACACCTCTCTCAGGGGTGGAAGGTTTCAAATGTCACACCAAATTACATACATATGCACAGCTGTTGCTGATGAAGAAATGGGCAGCTATGGGCCTTACCTACATCCCTCCTGCACATCCCAAGCTTGTTTCCCTACTGTCTTACCCTCTTTGTGACCCCTTTTTCACCACTTTCCTATCTCCCCATTTTCTTTTCTTTCAAAGAAAATAGCACGGGTGTGCACAAGAGTAAGCACGTTTAAGCGGTTGTAAGCGGGTGTGAGCGGAGCTAACCGCCAGTGCGCATGCGTGAGCTCCACGCAAACCAGCGCTAACCCGGTTACAACTGCTTAAAAGTGCCTTAGTCACTTTGATTGACAGGTCCTGTACTCAGTTCAAAAGCAAAATAAAATCCCACTGTGAGTCCCGAACCCAGGACCTTGGAAACATTAGTCTGCATGACTTATCACTAAGCGATGACTCTTATACAAGAACATTATGCTAAAATAAATATATCATGTAATAGTAGGAATGAATGTAAAGGGAATATAGATTTGTAGTACACAAAGCATGCCATTTAGAATTACTATCAAAACTAGTGGATTTCCATAATAGTAGTGTGTGAACAGAAACAGCCATGCTAGTTGGAAGCTAGTAGGTAATAATGCCACTATAGCACCCTGCAAGCCACACACATACTCACAGCAGGATAAGCACTGCCCATACCCCACAACCTCTTACAGGAACACATCTGGACCAAGTAATAAAATATGTGGAGCAAAGGCCCAAAACCAGGGACACATTACAAATAATGTTACAACAAACGCAGACAGTTCAGAGAGTAACAGGGCCTGCACTTTGTGGGATGTTTGGAAGGGTATGCAGTCTGAAACTTGAATGCTTGTCACCATATTCTGACTTGAGCCCAGAGTGACTTGCCAGAAAAAGGTGTGCATGAGATATTGACCAAAATATGAGGCAGAAATGTGGACAACCTGCAAATATCTGTACACATGACGGGTCTGACACCACCATATTTGAATAGTTAAGAGCCTAGACATAGCAACAGTGAATGACTTACAGGGATGCCCCACAGACCCCATGTGAAATGTACAAACAGTAGGCAGAAAGGTGTAACACATGCAATGGTAACTATGGAGTCCTGAAAGTATTCATCACTTGCATGGCAGAAAAGTGTAGTAATACATATGCTCATGCTAGCCCACAGTCACAACTGCAGCATACCAGGCATTTTAATGGGTGTACCCCACTGATATGTACCATTCCATGAGGCACATAACAGATGAACCTGAAAGTCTCTGGGGCCTGCTCAGCAGCATACTCAAATACCCTAATAGATGTCAAGGCCCACACCATGGCCAGACCACACTGCATGCTGTAACACCCTAGCAGATATAGCAAGCATTCCAAGGTGTGAATGTACATGGAAAATAGGTAAGCTACAGCAGCACACTACAGTCAAGACATCTAGCAGGCATACAAGTAGTGACTGTAAAAGGCAACTATTGAAGCCTTAGCAACAAAGTGCAAGCAAAAGTGAAAGGAAAGCACACACACACACATTAACAGTAGTAGTAGTTGTAGGTGTCAGTGTACATACACAGTTAGTACAGGAAACTGGAGAAATGAATGGAGGAATGTTAATCTACAACACACCTGGAAATATGAGAGAGATACCAACCTTTACACTCACAGAACATTGTCCACAGCATAACAGCATGGTCCCTGCCCTTAAAATCTGAAAGGGCTACGCCTATCTCACATACCTTTTTATAGCACTGTTCTGAAATCACAGTGAGAACTGCAATCAGTACACAACTGGCTGCATGCAATTAGGAAATGCTGGCTAACAACTGGTGCAGAGGCCATCACATGGGCATATGCAGATACCTACAAAAGTATGCTGTACTCCCAGTCCACACATGCAATACTTTCATTGCACCCTGAGAAGGACGTGAGAGACAGACAGAGAGAGAGAGAGAGAGAGAGACAGAGACAGAGAAAACTGCAATTAAGCAGACACAAACAAATTGTTCAGCAACAGCTACCTGAAAGCTGACAACTGGGAAGTGGAGCAGCAGGACAGAGAACCAGACGGCAACACAAGCAGCTGTGACAAACACAGGTAATGTAAAGTAATACTATAAAGGTTTACATACTGTGAACCCTCCATATGTGTCATTGGTCTGTATCCATATGTATATGAAGATGTGTAAAGGGCAGGGGACATACAGCAACTATCAGTGAAGGCTGTACATACATTTGCATGTGAGAGCATCTATGTGCACATATCAATGTTGGTTGATTGTAGGTTGTAGTGCCATGTACAAAGTAGGTTTCACAGTTATGTATGTTTAGCAGTATGTTAGTGTGTGTCTACAGTATGGTAGACAAATATGTTGATATACCTGTCTAACATATGGATACGTATGTATGTCAACATATGTATGTGTATATATATATATATATATATATATATATATATATATATATATATATATATATATGATATGCATATATGTATACATACATAGAGAGGGAAATGTAGGAATACATAGACAGATGTAGATAGAATATTGTACAAACATATCTATGTAATGCACACATACAGATATAGATATATGTAGATACATATACATAGACAGACTGATCTGACTACCTACAGGTATGACTGTATATGACGACATGGAACACAGCCTGTCTCACCCTCTGTCACTCACACCCCTCTGTGCCCCCCTCCACATCTATAGCAATATATGTACATCAATATATATATGTGTATATGTATCTGGACATATATATATATATATATATACATATATATATATATATATATATATACATATATATATATATATATATATATATATATATATATATATATATAGAGAGAGAGAGAGAGATGTATATACATTCTGAGTGAGGCACATGTGTACAGATGTATTGCAACAGGTGCCTGGTGACAAAGGCATGGAGTGAACACCAGTGTCAAAACCGGAGTACCATACCACATTCCAGATCACCTACACCAGTAACCACCAGATATGTGATTGGCTGCCCACCACTGCATGTGTCAGGGGTGAACAGGGTCATAAATATGTGCAATAGTGGCCCCAATGATATTCACAGTGGCACACTATCCCTGGAATACCTGCACATGGTATGTGTCAGCGGACATGGTGTGTCAGCTATGGACATGTAGGTCAGTGTACCCCTCCACACCACATAATGGATGCCATGGTATGGACCTCACATGACAGCTACAGATATGGAGAAGGATACAGTGACATGTACAACACTGTGACAATGCACTCAAACACATTACCAATGCACAGTGACTGACAACACCACAGAGTACACATATGCTACCCACATAGAGGTTACCACTCCCGGATTTACATATGTAAGTCACACCCATGACAGATGTCTAACAACCATAGTAACACCTCACACCATCCACAACCTAAATGTCTGCTGTGTGTCATCCGTGCCACTGCAATAGAGTGCACATGTGGAGGTAAGAGTTCCTACCCACAGATAAGACATACCCTGCAATAAACCACACAGTGTTAAGAAGCAAGATTCCCCATGAGTACATGTCACACATACCCCTGCTGAATGTTAGTCAGATAGGTAATATGCCATATGAGTCACCCTGTGTAACTGTGTGACAGCAGCAGGTACCATCACACCACATGTGTCACAATGGTCAGGGTAGCAGAACATTACGCTGCTGTAGTCCCAGGGGCAATAGCATATTGTGTAGTATTGTATTGTAATGTAATGTAATGTGTTGTATTGGTATGTTGAGGTGCCTCCTTCGTGGAGTGGAACCACTGCTGCTGTGCGCCAGTGTACAGGTACATATCCGGTAGTCAGGCTAGTGTTACATAGCACTTCTATATGTGTGTTTAGCTCTTGTCAGAGTTTATGTAGCATGCAACTGGGGATACCATCAGGTCCCATTCATGTTGTGTATTCTGCTGTCCTGAGGGTGGCTCTCACCTGGACATCTGTGATGACAAGGAGGTTACAGTCATCTGGGATAACTATGTCTTATTTTGGGGGAAAGGGCGGGGTGACACCTGCACTGAACCTGTCTGCCACAATGTTGTAGATATCTGTGGTGTCAGTGAAATATTTGTTGTTGTGTACTAACTATGGGCATAGAGGATGGATCCTGACCAGGTTGCTAACATAACTGAAGAAGGCCTTCTGGTTATCTGTAGTGTCCCTCTTGATTTCCCTCTCAAAGTTGCCCATGGATTTTGTATGATGGAAAATAGATCCTTACTAGTGCTGCTCAGACATGCCCTCCCTTTATGGAATTATGCTCTGTCTTGCAGTAGCTTCCATCTGCTGTAATACAATCTGTCTATGGCTGGGGTCCACCAGACAGGATGCTGTCCCTTTGTGGAGAGTGTCTTGGTCATATATGGGATTGCATGATCCATGCATTCTCGGAGATGTCTGTAGAAAGCAATTGTGTAGGGTCAGCATTGTGGGTTGTATCTGCCACTGGCCCAGTGGGCTGAAAGGATACCATGTCATTGTTACAAAGTGTAAAGTTTGTATCTGTAATGTTATGCACTATAGTCGTTTGTGCTGGTGGTGGAGGTGGGATATGTATATCCAGGGCAATCAGTGTGTGGTCAGCTCACAGTAGTTGATGATGTAGGCCATACAGTACCTAGATACAAACCCCCAGAGTGAGGAGGTGCTCTTGACCTGAATCAGTGTTCTGACTGCTGGGGTTTGGTAGTATGTCGTATGGAGTGTGCCAGGTACTGTTGCACAGTTGCTGGCTGAGCACTGATACCTGGCCATCTACATGTGTATCCACCAATAGACAGACAGATGCTACATATGTGAGATATGTTGTATCATAACAGTCGAGTAGCATGTGTAGTATGTGTGCCAAATTCTGCTGACATATATTGCTGATACCAGGTTATTTTCCTTCTCAGGTACATGGCCCACCCGCGGAATCCCACCTACTCCACAGCTGAGGATGAGGAGATACACCAGAGCCTGGTGCAGGATTATGCAATACTCTTTTCCTGCACCAGCCAGAATCAGCAGGAGAGGGCTGCACTGTGGCAAGACCTTGTCCGTCGGGTAAATGACATAGGCATGCATAATAGGACATATGAGCAGGTACGACATCACTGCAGTGATTTAATCAGACATGTCCATCAGCGTGCATCGGATATCCACAGGCAACAGGTCGCCACAGGTGGTGGGGTGGCTACACATCCCCCACTCACCAGACTGGAGGGACTACTCATGTGTGTAGTGGCTCCAGTCCGCCAACAACAACAGCAGCAGACATGCATTATGATGGAGGCTGGAGCCACGCAGCAGCAAGACAGTGAACGTGCAGGTAATATGCCATATGTATAGTTGACTGTTGTGTACACTGGTAGTTAATGCATGTGTGAGGTGTGTCCTTGGTTTGTAGCTGTCACCATAGTATTTAATGTGCAAGTGTGATATCCTCAATATTAGCAGCTGACCTGTGAAAGGCGACTGTTGTACTACTGACCTGTATCATACTCAGTAACAATGGCACAGTTGTGCCCACTGACATTAGTTTCTTCACGTCTGCAGGACCCTCTGGTATAACAGCAATGCAGCCTATCCATGCTGGTGAGTGTGTATTAACAATTTCTGTAATAGTGTTGATAGTAATAGTACTATTTGGCTCACTTAGTAGTGCTCTTTGTATGCATGTAGGTGTGTCTGTGTCTGTGTGTTGATATCACGCATACTGAGTGCTGTACAATTGTGTGAAACTGTGTGCATGTGTGCATGTGTGCATGTGTGCACGTGCACGCATGTGTGCATGTGTGCACCTGTGCATGTGTGCACCTGTGCATGTGTGCACGCGTGTGCACGTTTGCATGCATGTGCATGTGTGCACCTGTGCATGTGTGCATGTGTGCACCTGTGCACCTGTGCATGTGTGCATGTGTGCATGTGTGCATGTGTGCATGTGTGCATGTAACCTGTGCATGTGTGCACCTGTGCACGTGTGCATGTGTGCACGTGTGCATGTGTGCATGTGTGCATGTGTGCACCTGTGCATGTGTGCATGTGTGCACCTGTGCATGTGCACATGTGCACGTGTGCACCTGTACATGTGTGCACGCGTGTGCACGTGTGCATGCACGTGTGCATGTGCACGCGTGTGCATGTGCATGTGTGCAATGTGCATGTGTGCACCTGTGCATGTGTGCATGTGTGCATCACTGGTAATGTGTAGACATTGTAAACTGTGTTTCCTGTTTCCCTCCCACAGGTTCTGCTGCTGCTCTGGTGTCATGTAGCAGGGAACCTGAATCAGATGCCGTGGGTACTGATAATGATGACATCTGTGTAATGGCACAGGAAAGTATGCCAGGGTCTGCCATTAGTCAGCCGATTGACAGTACACAGCTGTCGACCCCATCAATGCGCACAGTTATCCTGCCAATACACCCTTTGTCACCAATGTCCCTAGGTGATGGACAGCATACAGTGGGCATTGACCAGGGTGATGTGGTATCTGTGGCACATGCCTCCCCACACAGCAGCTATTGGCATGGCCCAGAGATGGTACCACACAGACAGATGTCCAGGGGTTCTCGTGGGAGCATCCGTGGGTGTACTGCCCCTGTCAGATGTGCCCACAGAGGTCTTACAACCTCAGCTATGTTTCGGGCTGTCATGCAGGCACAGTCACGTATAGAACGGTACACCAGACAAGGTCTGAGGGAGCAGACAGCATGTCGCACAGCCATGACTGACAGTATGCGTGACATTGTGGCTGCCGTCCGTAATTTCACCGATGTCATAGACAGACGTTGTGGGGACATATTAGACCGGTTCCACAACTACATGTCCATGAGCCAGGGCAATGGTGGGCGGATGAGGCGTCGATGTGTCCGTATGCCAGCAACAGCAGCAGCTGGCAGTTGTCGCAGACGACAACAGGGGCGTCGCTTCCCGTAGTGCCAGCAGCAGCCCCAGCAATGCTGGGTCTGTGCTGTCATCAGACCGCCCCAGGAGACCACGTGCACGTGGCTCTGGCCAGGCCCGACAGGGATCTGTGTCCAGTCAACGAACACCTGCTTCTGATGACAGTACCCAGTCTGGGTTGGTACTGGATACGGTCCGTAGCACCCCTGAAAGGCACAGGTACCATGTCCGTGGCCAGAGACACTGATCTGTATGACCTGGCAGGTACAGTCTGTGGCTGTCCACAAACACCAGTATATGGCAGCCATGAGGTGGAACTGTGTGCATCCATACACACATGTGAATTGACAACACCTAGGGCTACCGCATACATGCACACACTGCATCAACATTGCCCCACCTTCTACTGCTGTCCCTCACCAACACACATACACATACATGTCAATTGGTGGTATTGATGGCTGACTCAGGCATACCAAGTTCAAACCTTCAGAAATTTGCCACAACCTACCATAACATTGCCAGATTTGCCACAGGTTCCCCATTTCGTACCCATCATTGTGATAATCTCAAAAAACTCAGCTGGCTTGAACTTCAAAATCTAATTCTCCTCCACCAGTTAGTTATCACCTATAAAATTCTCCATTACCCTAATAATACACCAATACTTAATAACCTTGTCACCCCCTACAAGAATCTTACTTCCCTCCGCTCAGCAAACAAACTGCTAGTCACTACTCTCAAATCACACAATAAAGCTGGTGACTCCTTGTTTACAAATGTTGTTGGCTCTACTGGAATAAACTACCCATAGAACTGACCTCCCTAGGCTCATCAAAACTTTTCAAGAAACAACTAAGGCACCATTTCAAATCCAACTGGCTATGCCCTTGTTCTAATCCTGACTGACTTTAGTGCCCAACTCTCTTTACAACTCCTCCTCTACTTTCTCTACTTGTCTCTACTACTTGTATCACTCCTCCTCTGTAGCTCACCTTATATCCACTTAGATATTACTTTTCCTATAACATCTTTTCTCTTTTACTCAATACACCTCTGGACCCTGTCTTCTACCCCTCTCACTTACACTCACACTTTGCTCCCTGCCATGCAATTCTATTTCTTAGAACTGGTGCCCTGGCACAAATGTATTATCATAGCTGTCAATACTATATAGTATAGACCTTTGTATGTGCTACCTCTTTCTTCCTTTCTTTTCAAAACTTTCTACCCCTGCTTCTCCTAATAACATGGGATTAGGAATTTCTACTCAGTATTTAGTATTTTAAGTATTATACATATTCTGTAAAAATGATGTAATTCAAGAACTGTACAATTCTGTAAAAATGTTTCTGTATTGTTAATATCCTACATTCAATTAGTTCATTAATCCTTATAAGTTGTATCGTATAGTAATGTTTTTTTATGTAATGTACCAGTTATAGTAGAGCTTTTCTCCTCGGGCCTCTGCTGAAAATGGACATGTATCCAGCCAGACTAGCCCGGTCAACAAATGTAAAATAAATAAATAAAAAAAAGTTCACACCCTGTGCATATGATGAAACTGTGCCACCTCCTGCAATCTGTAACAGCTGTGCAGGTACAGGTTAACATGTTTCTGATGCACAGGATGACCACATAGATGTGTAGTAATAGTATCATGTTGTTAACAGTACTGTGTGCTGAATTAATTGTGGGTATATCACAGCATGCCTGATGCAGTAAGTGTGTGATTGTCATGTCCTGTTGTCTACACCCATGGTAAGTACCATAGTGTATCATCTGCACATGTTGGCATACTGGTGGTAATGATGTCAACAGAAGGCTACATACATAGGTAGCACAGGGGATAAGGTAATGAATGTAGTAATACACAATGATGGACATGTAAATTGCAAGTGGCATGTTGCCCACACTGGACTCTGCAATGCAGATGTTTGAGTATGTTGATATGTGTGCAGTACTACACGACTGGTACAGGACACACAGGAGCATCCTAGCACTGCATGCTCACATCTCATACCATGCTAGATAGCCCCAACACACATAACTAACTGTCACAGGAGGGAGAGTCCCCATATATGTCAGGGATACTGTGGTGGCAGGCCAGGTAGCATACATCCTACTAAGTATGGAACCACTGAGTGAAGGCTCAGTGTCTGTTATTTGACATGTGTATTACTGCAGGTATGAGCACATGGGTTTCCACCCAGTTATTGTACATCCTGACAGTACATGGTCTGTACACTTGCGTGCACTGAGACTGGACCCTAGCCATCTGACCCGTGTATTTCCATGTACATGTGCATAGTGCCTGCATATTTGCAGTGTTACCTAATGGAACTGGTACAGCTTGTTTGTTGTACAATGGACTACATGCAGCCCTGTTTACTGTAGCTTTGTTTGCATGCATGTTTGCTTGCAATTACCCTGGAATACTGATCACACCTGCAATGCATAGTTATAGAGTTTTTTCTGAACTCCTAGTGCCATCTGCATAGCTTACTATATGTATGTCCATGTCCCACTTGACAGGATGTCACTGTTTGTCCTGTTCACATGTACATTGCCTGAGACACAGTGCATATGACTTACCTGGCATGTGTCCACGTGAGCAGTCATATATGCTACTGCTAACTAATCACAGGCACTACACCTTCACATATTCATCTTCTGTTGAACTACCTGCTTCGCTAGGGATGGCCTGCACCTGTCACCCCTGGGCTTTCAGATATTGGAAAGGCTCTTGCTACCCCCATAGTGCCTATGTTAGGCAAGGCTCAAATGACAAACCCACCTTCATAGGTATCACAAGGGATAAGAAACTAAGAGTAATGCTACCCAACACCAGAAGTCTAAACCTCCAGATGCATGCACCCAAAACACTCCTTGGCATGGAGAACATCGATATCTGTGCAGTAACAGATGCCTGGTTCAGGGCTACTGAGAGCACACCAGCACTACCAGGTTTAACCTGGTTGATTTCTTTGAAACAGTCACCAAGGCCATTGACGAGGAAGGTGGTTCACACAGCCTACCTGGACCTTGCAAAACCTTCACAACAATACCCACTTGGGCATTCTAGAGAAGCTCACCAGCTTAAATATAAGCCCCTATGTCACTAGATGGATTGCACAGTGGCTCAAGGACAGAACCCACATAGTTAGAATTGCTGGAGCCATGCCAGACTCCAAACCAGTTACGAGTTGTGTCCCACAAGGCTCAGTCCTGGGACCTCTCTTGTTTGGTATATATTTATTGGAGGTACAGGCCAACACGGACGGACTGTGGCTGACCAAATATGCAGATGACTGCGAACTGGCCACCATAATCGACTCTCCAGCTGACACAAGCATCTTCCAAAGGGTCATCATAGAAACAGACAACTTGTGCCAGAGCCATGGCCTTCAGCTGAACAGTGTTTAGAAAGGGGAATGTGCATCCTGTAGTCTGTTCACCTAGTTGCCAAAAGGGACATTGTCCTCACTCACACTAACCCCCCTCAGCCAAAAACACACACTTGCCATTCGCAGGATTCAAACCCCTATCTGACTATGTTATGACACTCGAGACGGACACATTAGCAGAGTGTGTTATTTGCATTACTGGGAGGTTTTCCTTCTCCTGCTATACTTTTAGAGTGCTGACATCATCAGTGTTTAGAAAGGGGAATGTGCATCCTGTAGTCTGTTCTCCTAGTTGCCAAAAGGGACATTTCCCTCACACACACTAGCCCCCCTCAGACAAACACACACACTTGCCATACGCAGGATTCAAACCCCTATCTAACTATGTTATGACACTTGAGACGGATGCATTAGCAGAGCATGCTATTCGCATTACTGGGAGGTTTTTCTTCTCCTGCTGTACTTATAGAGTGCTGACATCATCAGTGTTTAGAAAGGGGAATGTGCATCCTGTAGTGTGTTTCCCAGTTGCCAAAAGGGACATTTCCCTCCTACAGACATACACACCAAGCATTTGTAGGATTCAAACCCCTACCTAACTATGTTATGACAGATGCATTAGCAGAGCGCGCTATTCGCATTACTGGGAGGTTGTCCTTCTCCTGCTATACTTATAGAGTGCTGACATCATCGGTGTTTAGAAACAGGAATGTGCATCCTGTAGTGTGTTTTCCTAGTTGCCAAAAGGGACATTTCTCTCCCACAGACTTACACACACCAACCCCACTCACACACACTGAGCATTTGCAGGATTCAAACCCCTACCTAACTATGTTATGACACTTGTGACAGACGCATTAGCAGTGCACGCTATTCGCATTACTGGGAAGCTTTTTTTCTCCTGCTGTACTTATAGGGTGCTGACATCATCGGTGTTTAGAAAGGGGAATGTGCATCCTGTGGGGAGGCAGACACCAAGCACACTCTGGCTAAGCTGTCATTCCCTAGGGCAAACAGCCTAGTGTTGACCTCTACACCCATATGTTTAATTGTCAAATGCACATTATTTGTTGCTGATAGACTGTTTGCACATCTTTATCGCCATAGCATTCCCTGTTTGCATGAACAACTTGTGCATCTGTGGAAGATGTTTGCATATGGGAGGGATCCACTATATCACGTATGTCTCTGTACTCATTTAACTGTGTGCACTGGGCAGACTGCTGTAATGTGGTTGGTTCCTGGAATAACACATAAAAATACCAGATATGTGTGTCCAACTGCTAAACTGAGATTTGGCCTAAGTGTGTGAGCATGCCCAGTTCAGCCTTCCCATGGCATGTTGTCTGACATATGTCTCATTTATCAAAGTGTGTGAGCATGCCCAGTGTGAGCATTCCATATGTTGGACTCTGCAGCCCACCACATTTGTGGATGAGTGTGAACTTCAACAAATATCACCCGTTTATGGTTGTGTGTTGTGTGTCATGTTGTGTAGTTACTGTACAACTGCTTTGTGTGTGAACACAACAGGATTATACTGTGCCCGCAGTGTTGCATGGGATACTTTGCATACAGTTGTCAACATCCTTTCACACTGACCTAACACTGTAGTACTGTATAGTGTACTGGTAGTACTTTGACTGTGGTGGACAGTATCCTGGGCTTTAGTGCTATCACTGCTTTACATTTTGATAGTGGGCACAACAGCCTGGTTAGGGGCCAGTTGTGTACATCTGACCATGTTGCATTCTGTTCAGATATGAACTACTTAAACCAGGCTTGTCCAACATTGGTAGTGTATTCCACAACATAGGTGTACATTTGCAAACACTAGCGATGTGCCCTAGTCCATGTCTAATGCTAGTTGGAGAGTGTGTTTGTCCTTCAACACATATTGTAAGTGGAGTTTGCCATGACATATGTCATGGTTAGTATACTGTGCCGCTGTCTACCTGTGACACGACAGTGATACCCTGGATAAAGCTACCATCTCCCATCCACTCATCAAGTTTCCTATTGAGGAAGATTGATAAGTGACTCTATGGGTAGCCTGTACTGGGGGTTCACTCATGGGTGGGGGTGGCTTCTGTGTTATGGATCATGCAGTACAGCTTGTCCTATGTAAGTCAGTGCTGGGGTTCAGGTCTCTCATGTGCATAGCTCACTGCCATTCAGATTGTACAAGGTGCAGCATGTTTATTGATACCAGCAACACAGGCAACACATGGCATCTGTGCAAGCTCTTTGATACTCCTGGTGAGGTACTATTGGGACTTTACAGTTGATGGAGATGTCTGCTGAGGTACATCCCACAGGGGCTATTGTAGTCAATTGTACCACTGATGAAGGATGACTGCAGAGCCACAATGACCTCCCTTATCTAGATCTGACAACCTTCATGATTAGGTGGATATACGGTATGTTTCTGTAAACACTACAGCACATGTTTGTCCAATGCAGGATATCTATCACCTTGTGTCCCCAGGTCTCTCATTGCATGTTAACTACATAATGGGTTAACACCTATGTGGTAATTGGTGGGCACTTACTGTATATCCGGGGTTGACTATACACGCTTTCTGCAATTAGCTTGCTGACATGGCTATGGCACCAGTTGTCTGTTTCTATGTGGCCCTTTGTGGGATGCTTGTGTCAGCTGGTGGATCATATGTGGTGAGCAGTTTGTAGTCCTCTGCAAACATGTTCGGACACAGTCCTTCCATGTTTGCCTGTACCTATGGGACATATATACCAGACAAGGGAGATCCCAGGACCAAGCCTTGTGGGATACCAGTTATATCTGGTTTGTAGTCTGACATGGCTGCAGCATGTCTGACCATGTCTGTTCTGTCCTTGGTCTGGTTTGCAACCCTCTACTGACATGGGGTTTATATTTAAGCTGGTGAGCTTATCTATAATGAACATGTAGGGTATTGTATAGAAGCCTTTGCAAGGTCCAGCTACGCTGTGTGGACCACATTGCCCTCATCAATGACCTTAATGACTGTTTCAATTGAGTCAAACATGTTTAGGGGCAGGATCTGCACTTAAGAAAGCCACACTGGGTAGGGTCCGGTGTCAGTAGGTCCCCAATATCTTTATGTCTGTGGTACATGCTGATCCTTTCCATAGCTGTGCAGACCGAGCTTCTCAGGATTCTGGGGTAGTAGTTTTCAGTATCCATTCAGGCAACACCTTTGTTGAGAAGGACCACTGTTGTACATTGCTCTTTGGGTACATATTCTGTGGTAAGGCTGACATTGAGCAGTAGTGTGGTTTGACATTCCATTCATCTTGGAGTCCATGTTGCACTAAGCCCAGGACACCATCTCATACCATTGCTGCTGTGTGTTTTGCTTTGTAGATGTTGGCTGTTACCTCAGCATCTGCAATGTCAGGGGGCCAGCAGTCTGCTGGGATAGATATTCTGCATTCGGGGTTTGCACTGCACCTGTCAGGATGTATGTTGGCAATATGTGTGTGTGTTTGTGATATTTGTGTGATTCAGGGCATATCTGTGAATTCCCAACATGGTTCCTACCATCAGTTGCGAAAGCCTTGGGATTATCCTTAGTGTCCTGTACAATTTGTATCTTCATAGGTTCATAGGTTCATACTAGGCTATCCACCCTAGGGCATTTGTTAGCCTAGCCAGAGTGTGTGGCTTTTGCCACCCTTGCTATGTGAATATTATGACCATTTATGATTTGCTTTGCTGTGCCTCTGTCTGGACATGACGCAGTGAAGACCCCCAGTGTAACTCTACAATCATCCATCCACTTGGCAAGATTCCTGTTGAAGAGTGTCAGTGAGGGGCTCTGCCTAACATGGAGTGGGATTCTGGTCCAGGGTGTGGGGAGCCTCTGGATTATGTATCTGTCCCAGCACATCCTATTACATTATTTGTTGAGGTTGACATCTCACTCTCACAGCTCCAATGGATTTGAGTTTTCTGGGGTGGAGCATGTCCATTACTCCTGTGTTGGGCATGGCCTTCTACAACAGGCATGCAATGCCGCTGTGTAGGCAGTATGTGACTGCATTCAGCTGGGGTGTCTACAGCCAGGCAGCATATGACATATATTTGAGACCCTTTATCCTCTTGGTGAGATACCTTTGAGGTCTTTCTAACTGCTGCAGTTGTCAGGTCAGGTACATCCCATATGAGGCATTGTACTAGATTATGGGTGTGATTAGAGAACAGTATAGGGGCACAATGACCTCTGTTGACGTAGATGTGAATCCTTTCCTGATACGGTGTCAAATGTAGACAGTCTTCCTAGCCACATTGGCAATGTGGGTGTCACATAACAGGTTACTGTCCACTTGTGTCCCTAGGTCCCTGGTTACTCCTTCCATACCTAATGGTTTACCACCTATGTGGTAATTTGTGGTACCTTGTTTGGTATTTGGTGGGACATTCATACTGTCCAGTGTCTTCAGGACGGCTGGGTGGGGGTTCCTGTGTGTGAGAGTGTGGTCTGTAGCATGCTACCGACTGTACAGCAGTCTTGCCTACAGTTAGTTGCACATGGGTGGACTCCAATGCCTTGTGCATTGTCAGTTACCTGGACGTATGGGTGTCTGTGCTGAATATGGATACTCACCCTCCTTTTTATGTTTTGGTCCAGGTTTGGGGCCATGACACATGATCGTGGTATAACCTGGTAGTGCTGGTGTGCTGTCAGGAGGCTTGCAGCAGGTTTCTGTCACTGCACAGACATCGATGTTCTCCATACTGGGGATGGCCTTGGGAGCATGCATATTGGGGTTTACACATCTGGCATTGGTCAGCATTTCCCTTATGTTTCTTTCCACTTATGTTTTCTAGGGTGGTGGGTCAGTCTTTTCAGCCTTGCCTACAAAAGGCTCTATGGAGGTGGCAAAGGCCTTATCCAATATTCAGACGCCCAGGGGTAACAGGTGCAAGCCATCCCAAGAACAGCTGCGTGGCTTGTCAAGCATGACATCCCAAGCAGACAGACATTGGATCCCCTTGGAATGACACCAGTAAGTGTGCCACTTGCTATGACTGATCATTCCGTGTTTGTACTGTGGCATTATTCTTGGTAAGGGTAGGATGCTGCAAACAGTGAGTGTCATACTGGCCTGGACTACATAATCAGAGCTCATCTATGTCTCTTTTCATGTAGTCTAGGGAGGTACATCTCAGGTCATTCACACCAGCATGGACTATGACTGCATCATATTTCTACTTGCTTTGGAGTGACCTGCATACTTCTGTTATGTGGCATTGTGGCAGCCTACAGGCAGCTTACTGTACCCTTTCCCTTGTTCAGTCTGGTGCGGGACAGCAGTGTGTCTGACTATGGAGTCACCTATTACAACTGTATCAGGCATGTTGTTTCTCCTTCTGGCCTGTGACTGTTTGGCACACCAGCTTTGTGTACTATGTGTTGCATGTGCTATGTTTGGAGGTTGTTTGATTGGGTGTCTGCTTTAGAGGCCTCTGTTGGTGTGCTGTGTTTGTAATTTGTGCCTCCGGGAATGTTTTTCTGTGTTTATGTGTTTGGTTTGCAGTTGTGATAGGTCTATGTGGGACTGTGTTTGTGGTGTGTGTGTGGTTACCTTCTCCTCCTGACTAGTTTTGGGAGTACTGAGTTGAGGGAGCTCAGCCTCCAGTTTGGATAGATGGTTGCATCTCTCACATATATTTGTATTTCTTGGGTGGAGTTGGGGGTTGTCTGTGTACTTGGGCAAGGTGTAACATTGTCTCAGGATTCACAGATTCAACTTGTTGTGGTTGGCCTTAGTGGATTGTATGTGGACAGATTTTATTGCCATGCTACTGATCAGTGATTACTTCATTGTTTATGTTTGCTCTATCATGTAGTAGCTTCCTCATTCTCTTGCATGGTTTGGTTATGGCTGTCCACCATGCCAGATTCCTCATGTATGGCATTGTGTCTTGTTTTAATTTAGGATTGCATAATCCAAGCATTCCTGGCAGTGTTCATGGAATGGCTGTATTACAGGTTCTGAGGTGTGGCCCATATTTTGCACCTGCACAGGACCTTTAATGGATTCCACATCAGTTTGGAGGAGGAAAATATTGCTTAACACATGTTTTTCACTGTGGTTTTCTGGGCCAGGACTGTGGTCAGGATTTGTATATCCAGTGTGATTACTCCATGGTCTGGTTTTACCAGTGAGCAATACACTTCTCATCTTGCCATCCAGTACCCATGTTGCTGATTATCACATCCAGTATGCTTACCCCTCTTGTAGGAGTGGTACTGTTCCTGGGCCTTTTGGTTTATGGATTCTATGAACTTTGTCCTACACTGTTGGAGCTAGTATAATACTCCCAGTCTATGTCTGGGTATTTTCAGTCACCCAATATAATGTGGTTTGGAGGACTTGATATATTCATGTATTCCAGCATAGGCCAGGTGCAGTTCCTGGTGTTGGGACAGTAGTCTGTAGCAGGCTATAAACTGGGGGGCAGTTTTAGCCACTGTTACTTGACCATGGCTAGTCCATGCTGCTTTTTGTTGTGGTACCAACATGGGGGTGTGGTTATCCTTGACAATTCTTGCTAGTCACCCTCCTTTTGTAGCTTGTTCCATGTTTGAGGCTGTACAGCACAGTATGGTGTAACCTGGTAGTGTTAGGGTGCTGTTGTGAGCCTTGGCTCAGTTTTCTGTTACAGCGCAGATATCAACATTCTTGCTGTTTCGACTTATCCCTTATCTTATTCTTATCCCTTCTGATACATATGGAGATAGGTTTGTGTTTTGAGCCTTACCTGTTCAGGGCACACTGTGGGTAACAACAGCCTTTGCCAGTATCCACACTGCCTGCACTGATAGGTGCACGCCAGTCCTAGCAGGTGGTGCATCATGTCATGCTCAGCATGTCATCCCAGACTGGCACACATTGGATCCCCTTTGACTAACTGCGATACTTCAGTCAATTATTGCACTTGATCATCTCATTGTCATGTTGTGGCATGATGCTTGGTGAGGGTAGGATGTTAGTCAGGGTCCTCAGGTGTGCATATAGTACATGGTGTTACATTACTTAACACATAGCATTCATGCCTCAGGTGGTGCTGCAGGGCTGCCTCTGTCGGATCGCATATTACACTTCCTGTACATGTTTGAGAGCAGGTTGTGTCATGTTAGGCATCCCTGTTACTATATGAGTGAGTCAGAGGGTATCATTCCCAGGGTTCCTACTGAGCCAGTATGTGCTATGCTGCCTCTTTGCCAAGGCCAGGGCATACTGGGCACGCCTCCTCTGCCTACTGGGGCAGGCTCAGGTTGTTCCTCCTCCAGTTACGCTCTGCCTGTGATGGCCTTGGCAATGGTGGGGGCTGTTGGCCCGGCCCTATGCTGGTCCTGCTGCAGCTGTTTTCGCAAGATCATATTATGTAGCATTGCACATACCATGACAATTTGGGTACATGTAGTTGGTGTGTACTGCAAGGCTCCACCAGATGTGTCCAGACACCGGAACCATGACTTCAGCAGCCCAAACACACGCTCCTATTACATTACGTGGTTTGTGCGCATGTGCCTCATTATGGCGTGCCTTGTTCAGGTGTGTGCGTTTCTGATTGGGTGTCATCAGCCACGGCTCCAGTGCATAACCTGCATCCCCACTAGGTGTCCATGCGGATGTCCCCATTGGCAAATGTCTGGTACAGCTGCCAAATGCCAGATGTGGGAATCATGGTAGCTCCCAGGGACCGCACAAATTAATTATGCCCTATAAACAGGATTGTAAACCCTTTGGTTATTATTACCCCTAGGCTGGGGTTTTATCATGTGTGTGATCTTTTAATACCCCAGGGATTGCTATTTTGGGAAGGCATTTTGGCCAATATACGGGATTGGGGGAAAAAAAAATATCCCAAGGCTGAATGGAAGGAATGGTGAGTCCCAGGCTATCCCGTATATCCCCCTAATACCTTGGGTTTGGGAAATGTTCAATTTTTAAAACATATTTTTTGGGATGGGGCCCCCCTTGTTTTTTGTGTATGGTAATATATTTGCGAGGAGGTTTGTTTATGTTCAAGTCTTAATTGGGGAGGGGTTAATTTTTTTGTGGGTTTTAAGATTGTAATAAATTTTTATTTGCATATAAAATTTTTTTTGATTAGTTTTTAGTTTTCACCATAATTAATTGTTTGGTTTCGAAGAAAATTATGGTTTTAATTTTAACTTGGGGGGGGGGGGGGGGGGCGGGGGGGGGGGGGGGGGGGGGAGGGGGGGGGGGGGGGGGGGGGGGGGGGGGGGGGGGGGGGGGGGGGGGGGGGGGGGGGGGGGGGGGGGGGGGGGGGGGGGGGGGGGGGGGGGGGGGGGGGGGGGGGGGGGGGGGGGGGGGGGGGGGGGGGGGGGGGGGGGGGGGGGGGGTTTTTTTTTTTTTTTTTTTTTTTTTTTTTTTTTTTTTTTTTTTTTTTTTTTTTTTTTTTTTTTTTTTTTTTTTTTTTTTTTTTTTTTTTTTTTTTTTTTTTTTTTTTTTTTTTTTTTTTTTTTTTTTTTTTTTTTTTTTTTTTTTTTTTTTTTTTTTTTTTTTTTTTTTTTTTTTTTTTTTTTTTTTTTTTTTTTTTTTTTTTTTTTTTTTTTTTTTTTTTTTTTTTTTTTTTTTTTTTTTTTTTTTTTTTTTTTTTTTTTTTTTTTTTTTTTTTTTTTTTTTTTTTTTTTTTTTTTTTTTTTTTTTTTTTTTTTTTTTGTTTTTTTGTTTTTTTTTTTTTTTTTTTTTTTGGGTGAAAAAAAACAAAAAAAAAAAAAAAAAAAAAAGAAAAAAAAACAAAAAAAAAAAAAATTTTTTTGAAAAAATTTTTTCTTTTTTTTTTTTTTTTTTAAATTAAAAAAAATTTAAAAAATTAAATTTTAAAAAAATTTCCCAAAATTTTTAAAGGCAAAAAACCAGAAAGCTTTGTTTAATCCAAAACTGGGGGGAACTCAAAAAAAGGGTTTTTTTTTTAAATTTCGCATCAGTGTGCAACTAAAGTATAAGTCTTAAAGGTATGAAAACTTATACTTCAATCAGTGCATAAAAAATGCAACAAATTCTGAAAGATTTCCAATTATATATATTTTTGACTAGGATATTGGAACAGGACAGCATTTATAAAGACTTGGTTTCCCTATTAAATAATACAGAAATGATAAAAAGGTTTACAAAAATATAAGATGAAATGTTAAGTAAAGAGATTAATAGAATAGATTAATTCATTCAGGGACATAAACCATTTGAAGTGTGCAAAAATTATAAACAGAATTGTCAAACATGTTGCTTTATTATTTACACAAGCACTAAGAAATTACAAAAAAAATGTTATTGCATATATAAATGGATTTGTGTATCTTGGAAATAACCATCAATCATTTGAAGGAGATGATGACATCAAAGAGGATTTTTTTTAATGAATGGGCCTAGACATTTTAATTGAACTGAAGTAATATCTACGTAAGTTGAATTTTCAATATTTCTTTAAGGAACTGAATGAAAAGTTTGTTAAATGATGATGTCCCAGTCAAAAAAGTATAGCAAACACAGTATTACTGTCCATTTTAAATACTTTTTTGTCTACTTGTGAAAATGAAATCACAAATCTTACAACGTTAAATATTATTTAAATTTTATAATATGTCCTTAAAGGAAATAACAGCTTTGGGGGAATTTGTGAATATGAAAGATATATATATTATGAAATCAGATAAGGGGAAAGGTATAGTTTTAATGGGTTCAAGTTCTTATATTGTAGCTATGGAATTAATTTTAAGTAATACAGACAGTTTTAAGATTGTTAATAATGTTTTTATTAAGAAAGCATATAAAATAGTTGATAGTTATTTTTAGATATGTTTCATCAAGAACAATTAAGTTATGAATTGTTTTGTTATCTACAGAAGAAATTTACAAATGTATGTAAACTTGTTGGGTGACAAAGATACATAAAAATAGAGTCAACACACCGTTTGCTTCAC
Organism: Protopterus annectens; assembly: GCF_019279795.1. Lineage (NCBI taxonomy): Eukaryota > Metazoa > Chordata > Ceratodontiformes > Protopteridae > Protopterus > Protopterus annectens. The sequence goes on along the minus strand of NC_056734.1, from coordinate 748,621,336 downwards.
CTAATAGTAGATAATAGATCATAAAGGCAATCCAGAAAGCTTGAGTCCGGTCTGTAATCCAAACTGTGACTCAGAGGGTGACAGGGCTAACAAGAAACAGAGAATAAAGGATTAGTCCAGATAAAATTACTTTGGCTGGCAGTTTTAGGAGACTTTCTCTCTTATACCATCCCTGTGTGAGGAATAACTTTAATGAAGTTTCAAGTAGTTTATTCAGTTAAATAAGTAAATGGATGAGTGTTCTTTTTCGAATACACTACATTCAACAAATCAGTTATTTAAAGGCAGCTACATACAATGTTGGGAATGTTCAGGGGAACTGATCAGGAAAAATCTAGGACTTGTAAAAACAAGCAGCAAGTCCCAAAGCATGGAGTTTAGTCCCTTATTTCAATATTCCTGAAGGCCCTCTGAAGGTTTGTCAGCTCAGCAGCTTGTTGAACCACATTCTTAGTTATTTTTTTTATTATTTTTATTTTTAACAAACAAAAAAGGAGAATTCAAGCATGACATCACTTCATGAGCAACCACTATTTAAGTAGATTTAAGAAAACACTTTTGCCTAAGCTTCATCAGGTTGATCTAATAGAGTGATTTTTTTGAGTAGTTTACCGTTTTATTATTAAAAATGCCTGCTTTAACAAGGCTATCACCAGACTTTATTAGTCTGTTTTGTTTGAATCACTTATGTTATGAGAGGCTGTCTCTGCTTTTGTGCGGCTCATATTCCTTGAAACAAATTATGAAAACTTTATTACAGAACTTTTTTCAGTCTGACTTTTCCTTATCAATGATTACATCACAAGTAATATGAGAGGCTTTTAGAAATCTCATATTTCCTGAACTATGTTATGAAAGACTAATCTTCTTTTATTTTACAAAAAAATGATAGTACCTGCTTAAAAGAGGCATATACATGATTAATGTGTCCAGTTCCTGTTCTTCTTCCTGATGAAGACAGCCCACCATTTTATATGCAGGGGAGGTAGTTACTTTGAACCACACTAGGTGACTCCCATTTTTTGAAAAATGCATGCATCCAAAGAAATAGTTTTCAGTAGAAACAAGTTGCAGTGTTCAGTTTTACAGAGCTCAGAGATGTGCAAAACTAGAAGAAAATGTAAGTACATTTTGAAACCTCAGATGTTTTTTGTATAAGCTGTTTGTGTACATGAAATGGTAAACTGCAAACCAGACCAAATCTTTAAAAAAATAAGTATCTCAGATTTACTTTGAGCATAGACAAACTGTGCCTATAAAGTAAAGAATACATCATTGATGGAGTAGAACCCTAGGATAACAATTTTCATTGTACCACAAATTACTAAAATTATGTTAAATGCAGGCTAAGTGGCTAGAACATCTATGCCTTGTGGCTGCGGGGAATTCACAGTGAGATGGAGACTGTTCCTGGTCTCAGAGCATAGATCTATAGTGTTCCAGTCTGGAGTCTTCACTATCAAGCCTTTTTCTGTGTCTAGCACCTAAATCCTATAGTACAAAATAAATCATCATATTTAAGGGATTCCTGACATTTACTGGATGAATTAAAAATTGTAAGAATATAGGGACAGAAACAAGAATATTTAATTTAGATATAGTTTTGTTGCACAGTTCCATTCCTCAGGAAATAGGTATTCAATATGCCAGGAAATGTTTGATTTACAGATATAACTGATGGTGAGATTAAAGTTACTTGTTCACTATTCAAAGTTTTCTTATCCATTTTTATAATTAATAATAAACTATATCAGCAGGTTAAGTGTGCTGCAATAGGGGTGGCACAACCCTTGTTTTTGAAAATTTGGTATTAGTTTGGGGGGATCAATATATTAACAAAAATAAATGTATTTTTGAATGTAGCTTTTTTAAATGGTACATTGATGATTTAAGTTTTACATCTTGTTCCCTTTGCTGGATATATAAAATAATCTTGTTGCATCAAATTAGTACAATAATTACAATCCCTACATCAGTAAGTTCCAATGTTATATTGAACAAATCCCAGGGACTGTTCATAACATAACTTTCTCTTAACATGCTGTTTATTTTTGAAAGCAAAGATATTATACAAATGGGTGTGCAAAAATTGTAATACACAACATCTAGTATATGTCGCATCTTATAATCATCTGTGAAACATTTTATGTTGGTAGACTGCATAGGTGCTTTAAGGAGCATATTTGACTGCATCTATATGATATTAAACAGACAAATTTGCATAACACATTTGTTAAACATATAGTTTCTTTGGGTGCATCATATAAGTTTGTTTTTATGTTCTTTATAAATCATCTCTGTTAATGATAACACTGGAGATGTGAGGCTGTCTATTGAAAATGCTGAGTATCTATGGATTATGGTAACAATATACCCAGGTTTAAATGATGTTTTTGATTGGACCATGTATTTTAGTATGTTTTAAAATATTAAAAAAATACTTGTGTTGGTGCAAAAGCACTTGCATTTTTGAACATTTTCTCTGATTTTAATATTGTTTAGTAAAGTTATTTTGTGTGGTTGTTAGATGCAATTTCTCTAAACTTTAAAATTAAGAAAATTGTTAAGGAAAATTGGAAAACAATTCAGGGGATAATTATATGGGAATGACTGTTATTCATTAGTAAAAATCATAAAATTGGAAAAAATATTTTTTTAGAGAAAACTGAAATTTTTCTTAGGTTACTGTAACTAATAAATTATTTGGAACATATTCTTGTGGATATTGTAAATTATATAAATTTATAAATAATAGTCCTGTTTTAGTTTTGGATCATATGGCTAGAGCATATGAGATTAAGGTATACTATACTTGTAAATCCCTTAGTATGCTTTATGGGGCAAAATGTTTATCATGCAGTGCATTTTATGTAGTGAAAGCTATTAAATCTTTGGCTGCTAGGATTTATTAGCTTCATTACACAATTAAAAAAAATCTCACAAATGTATTAGTTAAGGCATAGTTTTAGTTGTGCTGGTTTCAAAAATGTTTTTTTTTTTTGTGATTGGTCGTGTGATTTTGAATGAAAGAGTGGAGACTGGAATAATACAATAGGACTTAAATAATTATGATGGCAGTTGTATTTAGCAGCAAATATACCACCAAATCTTAATGGAATGATTAATATTGAATGTTATTTTAAATATAAAAATACTTAGAGAAAGTTTTTATATTGTTTGTATCCCATAAATCTGATTGGTGAATGAGATGCCATGTGATTTATGTTTTGTATTTTTAAATGGTTTGTTGATTATTTAAGTCAGTTCTGAAGAAGTTCTTGTTTTAATGAAAGTGATTAACTGATAATTAAAGTTTATTTCTGTGATGAAGTTCTTGATTTTTTGGTGCTATGTCCCTGTTGCTCAAGGATCATAGTCTCTCAGCTGGGTACTCATCTCACCAGGCATCTAACATGCGACACTACTCTAACAACTTTTTATGTTCAAGTCAGTTGAAACTCAGGTAAGTACAATAGCTGTGGGGCAGCATGAAAGAGTTTCAGGGTTAGCGAACCAGTCCTATGTTTAGGGTTAGGTCTACAAACCAAGTGTGAGTTTTAGCTTTAGTGGTGGAGGTTTGGAAGTGAGAATAAGGATTGTGGATTCAAAGGAAGTTTAATGCTTAGAGTAGTTTAGGATTGCAGTTAGGAAACATCTTAGAATTTTACGTTTAAGGAGCAAGGTCTAGGATTAGGATTAGGTGATGGAAGTTTTAAGTTTAGGGACTGAGGTAGGGATAAGGGTTAGGGAGCAGGTGAGACTTTTGGGGTTAGATTATTAGGCCTCTGAGTGGTGAATGGAAATAGTAGGATTGAGCTGCTAGGAGGCCAGGTATTTGCTGTTATAATCAAATGGCAGCAAGCAGGTGAGCCACAAGTAAATGGCATGTGGGCACCTACAGTAAACTGAGTCCTTCCTCATTCACCTAGCCCTGGTCAGTAGCTGAAGCAAAAAAGAAGAGACATATTTTACCATTTTTATCTACAGAAATAGACATAAATAATACAGTACCTCTGTTACCTCTAACTGTGTTTCATGCCCTTTACCTGAAGTGTTAAATTTCCAATCACCTTTTGCTGAACTGACCTAATTGCAACCACACTGATGCAACAGTCTGTTCTGATGTAAGTGGGCTGTAACTGAAAATAAAGTGGGCAAAAATAAAAATGATGATGAAATTATAACTTGCTCTTTTTTATAGCACATTTCTGATGACTTTATATTTAACAGGTCAGTCATGGAGCAGTTATCTCTTTCCTGAGTGATAAAAATGAATTTCCTTCATTTTTACGAACTGTACCAAATTTCAGCTTTTCTGTTTTGGGAAATGTATATTTGGCAATGTATTTTGGATGGTCTTGGGTAGGAATCTTAGCATCAGATGATGAATTTGGTCTGCAAAGTAGCAGGGAACTGAAAAGAGTTATAACTTTGACAGGTGGATGTGTAAGTTTCTTGGAAACGTTTCCTACAAACAATCCAAACAAAGTTTCAGAAATTGTCAATATGATGCAAAAGTCAACAGCTAAAGTGATTTTTCTTTTTGTCAGTAAGAAAACATTACTTCCAATTATGCAGCAGTTTGCAGTATATAATGTAACGGGTAAAGTCTGGATAACAACACATGCATGTACTGCTTCAGGAGAGACTATCAGCAGAGATATGATGGAAACAGTTAATGGTACGATTGGAATTGCAGCTCACACACGACTAATCTCAGGATTTCTAGAGCACATCTATGATGTCCAGCCTGCTGTACATGTCACTGACATTTTTATTAAATCTTTTTGGGAAACAGCATTTGGTTGTACATGGCATAAAAATGAAACACAATTGTTTATTGAGTCGGATAGAAATTATGGAGAAAAACTGTTCTGCTCTGGTGATGAGAGGATAGAGAACCTGGATATGACATTGTTTGACATTTACTCATCTGTACTTACTAGCCATGCTTACGATGCTGTATATGCCATAGCTTATGCAGTGCATGACATGTCTTCATGTCAATTACAGATGGGTCCATTTAAAAATGCATCTTGCTCAGACATTTCTGGCTTTCAGCCATGGCAGGTACAAGTACAGTATTTTGGCATAAACATTTTGTTTTGTGGTACAAATCCATATATTGTTGCTGTTATCTAATAAATACACTTCACTAATATCAAATATGCTATTGCTTGCACCACAGAAGGTCGGGATGGTGGAAGACAAGATATTTTTTGCAGCAAGAATGTTTTTGCCGGCATTGTACCATAGTGATTACATCTGCTACCTCATAACACTTGGTTCTCCCATTTGGTTGTTGGATGAGGCAACTGCATTGTAGAATCTACATGTACTCACTATATCCATTTGAGTTTTCACTGGATAGTCCAGTTTTTTTTCCATATCCAAAGGCATGACATAGGTGAAATGGAGAGCCTTTAGTTTGCCTACAAGTATGCATGCCATATGAGAGTGAGTTTATGTGTGCATCCTATGATAGACTGTCATTCTGTCCAGGATTATTTTCTATACATTGAGCTCAGTGAGGGCCAGGGAAGCTTCAGTTCCTTGTGAACGTGGGACCGGGGAGTGGACTAAGCATGTAATCAAACAATGATATGCAGCACTACTGGGGTAGAGGGTAAAGCTCTGCATACCACCCAGATGACCCAACCAGCTAGCAATTCAAGAACCTGCAGGATCTGGCAGGGAAATGAGTGAAATGGTAAGGCTTTGCCTGCTCACCTGTTCTATAGGAGGAAGGATAGAGGATGCATTGGAGGAGGCACGCCATCATTATAGTCCCACTGGAGATCAGAGCTTCCCTCTTTTTTTAATTTCTCCAAATCTTTTGGGTTTCTAATACCATGATGGGAAGGGACCCCATTCCTAAGACAAAGTATGATTCAAATTCAAGAAATTATTATTGTTTCAGTCTTTGATGTCAGCCAGAAGTGATCTTCGCAGTACCCGCAATGTGCCTAGTAATGACTCCTGCAATTTGTATGGGGTTGCATGTATTGGTAACACATCTAAATATGATTGTAGATTCTTTTTTATAAGACCAGTTTCTCCTACTACTATTAGAACTGTCTGGGTATCTTTCTTCCACATTGCTCTAATTTCTGCCTGCAAATCCTGATATTTTATTACTTTGTGTCTCTCTGTATTTAAGACATTGTACTCACTGGGTGTAGCAATTTCAATGATCAGTGCTACCTTTGTCTTCTTTTCATGGACCACTATATCTGGTTTTCTCGCATCTATCTTTTGAACTGTTCATAATGGGTGATATCATGTGATGTAGACTTCATCATTTTCAGTGATGCTTTGTGGCTCATGTTTCCAGTGTTTTTCAGCTACTTCAATATTATAATGTTTGAACAATCCCCAGTGCAACAGTCTTGCCACATTATTATGCCTTTCAAGTCCTTTTGCCATTAATCTATCACAACCAGCAACAAGGTGTGCAACTGTTTCCAATTCTGTTTTACAAAACCTGCACTTGCCTGCTTCACCCACATGTTCAATGGACCTTGTAAACCAACGTGTATGTAGCCCACCATTTTCAGCAGCCAATATTAACCTTTCATCTTTTGGTTTCAATTTGCTTCTCCTTAACCATTCCTGCATTGGATCCTGATCATCATGAGGTTTTTCCAGGAGTTTTCTATACTTGCAAATATATTTATGCATTTTTCACATTTCTTGCCTTCTCATCTGATCCTTCACCTTATATTCTTTCTTTTGGTTTTTGGCACATTCAGTTGCTGCCTGATTTTTATCTACTTCTGGTTTGATTTCCATTCCCGCTTGATGCCAATATGCTTCTGCTAGAGTAAGAAGCATAGTCATCTTAGATTTATTCTCCTCATGTTTCAAAACTTTCCCTATGTCTGGGTCTTGTGAGGTCAGCAGATATGTGTGCAGTCCCTAGAGTGCAGATCTACACATGTAATCAATTTCAAATAGGTCCATCCTTCCTTCAGAATGGGAAATATATAATCTTGGTATGTACTGATTTTTATAAATCATTTTGTGAGCATGAAGCATTCTTCTTGTTTTCCTGTTTGATCTATCTAACACATTTTGGGGCCAGTCGATCCCTCCAAAACTTTAAGTTAGGACAGGAAGAACAAATTGGTTTATAGCTTGAATTTTGTTTCTAGAAGTCAACACTGTTCTCAGGATTAATTTAAGACTTCTAAAATATTCCTTACCAAGTTTTATTCATGTTTGTTCATGTTTTATTGTTGATCCTTCATCAATTCTTAAATATTTATATACTCGCCCTTGCTCAAGTTCTTTTATATCACATTCTTGTCCCAAACTCATGTTTTCTTGGTGCTGGAATTTTCCTGCTTTAAATGTTGCTTTTGCACATTTATCAAGACCAAATGACATTCTATTATCTGAAAATGTTTAGACAACTTGTAGTTGTGCTTTCAGTTCCTCATCTGATGAGTTATACAGTTTTAAATCATCAACAAGGAGAAAATGTGAGGTCTTTACACTTTGTTTTCTAGGAGCCAAATTATATCCATGGCCTAATCTGTTAAGTAGATAGCTTAAAGGGCTAAGGATAAAACAGAATAGAAGCGGTGACAGAGAGTCACCCTGGAATATCCCCCTTTGGATTTTTATTCCTGAAATAATAATTTGTACTTTATCGTGGCTTAACTACAAAGTGGTTTGCCAGTCTTTTATGGTCACTGCAATGTAATCGATCAGTGTAGGGTGTATCTTATACAAAATAACAAACCAGCTACCACTGAAGGAAGGCTTGACAACAACACTCACGTTGAAAGCAGGCTTTATTAAGCATATTCAGGAACATAAACACAGGAATAATCCAAACAGCATTTTTGTCAGTTAAAAACAGACTTCATCAGATAAAGCAAGTGCAATGGTGCTGCATGTTAAGTACTAAACCTTATTTTGATCAACCAATAAGAAAATTGCACTGTCATTCAAAAAGTTAAAATATATACCCCTATAGTAAAATGCTTTAAAAACTTTAATAATAATAATAATAATAATAATAATAATAATAATAATAATAATAATATGATCCATAAAAATAATGTTAAAAACTTGTTCAATAAAAAGTGTTACATAAAATGTCTCAGTGAGTTCAACTTTATATAGTAAAAAATAAATAAAATCTAGGTGAAATCCTTTCAGCCAAAATTTAAGCAAGACAAATCTCCATCTAGTGTCACACAGATGTAATTGCATTTGTACTGTTTTATAGCTTTGCAGCTCTCTGTTTTAACACTGGGACAATGGAAACGTTATCATTATGTCCTGGAGGCTTGTTTGCCTCAGGTACAATCTGCCAATATAATTCCTTGAATTCTATGGTTGTTTCCCAAAGGCCACCCCTACCATCCTTGGGTATGCATTCAAGGACATAACAGCAGTATGTAGCTTGGTTACATTCCAAGGAGTGCTTATAAAGTGCATTATTGATGTTTTTTTATGTCGTAGTAGTGTTTGTAAACTCTCCTCTTAAGTGTCTGCTCAGTCTTACCTATGCAGAATGCCCTGCATGGTTTACACTGAGCTAAATATACCACTCCTAAAGTGTTGTAGTTGGAAGAAACCTTACCTTCTATGAACCTATTACGACTACTAAAAATATTTTTTCTTTGTCAGAAATATACTGGCACTGTTGACATGCACCACACTTAAAAGTGCCTTTCTTTTTAATCATGTCCTTCCTCCCCCTAGCCAGACGTTGATTTTCCAAAATATTTTTCATATTGCGTCTTTCCCAAAAATTATGTCCACTGTCTTATTATGCAGTTTACTGATGTCAGTCATCCTTGTGAATTTGTCCCATTCATTTAGAACTACTTTTCTGATGAGATTGCTGTCACCATTATACTCATTGACAAAAGCACTCTGGTACTGGTTGACGTTCTCAGTGTTGAGTGAATTAGAAGTATCACCCCACCCCCAATGTTCTTAATACCTAAAATAGGGGCATATTTCTCAGTCCTCTGCTTAATAACTTCACTTCGAATTTCTTTGATAAGGGCTGAGGGGTATCCACTTTCCAGGAACATAGTTTCTAACAATGCAAGTTTGATTTCAAAATCTGTATCCATTGAGCACATTCTACTGGCCCTTACCATTTGTCCTTTAACTATACTTCTCTTCTGGTGCATAGACTGTGCACTTGAGAAATAGAGAAATTAGTTGGAAAAAGTTTTTTTCCTATGAATGGTGGACTTATACTTATTATCCAGTTTGTGTATAGTGACATCCAAATAGTCAACTTTGTCAGTACTAATGTCATATATGAACCTCAGAAAGTTGGTCGTGTTCCGGATGTAAACAATAAATTCAAGTAACTTCTACCTGGTGTCCACTCAAAAAAGGCAAATATCGTCCAGGTATGTCTTGTAGAGGGACCAACAGGACGTGTATTGTGATTCGAGTATAAATTTTTCTTCCCACATGGAGAGAATTATTTTTGCATATGTTGGCACAACTTGCCCCCATAGCAGCACCCTTCGACTGGTGAAAAAACTTCCCCTTCAAAGTAGATATAATTATTTTTAAGAACTAGTTCCTTTAATTCAATACAAACATGAAAATCATTGTTTGTTAGACCACCTCTTGTGGCCAAGGCTTCTTCAAACCATAAAAACCAATGTCATGGGGTATTACACTGAATATGTCAACTATATCAATAGTCACAAAAAGGATGTCTTTGTTGAATAAATCTGGTGTGATAGTTCTTAAAAAATCCCAAGAGATTTTTATTCTCATTTAACCAAAGATTTTTCACTTTAAAGTCTACAAACTTAGCTAGTGGTTCTTATTTTGATCCTTCTCCTGAAACAATCAACCTCAGGGGTGGTTCCTCTGTGTCCTTGTGCATTTTCAGTATACCAAAAATGGAGGGTATTCTGGGTTTGTCATTTTGGAGATAGGAAAAAGTACTAACACTAATAGAGCCATCTAGTACCATATCTTTAAGGGCCAAGTCTATCTTGTTGTAGGCTATTTTTATCTTATTTCTGGAAGTAGAAATATATTTGTCATCATCATTTAACACAGTTAACATTTTACTTTCATATAGCAATTTAACTATAATGACAATCTACCCTCCCTTGTCCATTTTCATTACTCTTATATTCTTATCAGATCTTAGTTGATCCAGAATACACTTCTCATTTGTTGAATGGTTGTAACTAAACTTGTTCTTAGTAATTTCCCTTCTCAGTTCATTTTCAACCATCCTTTCAAAATGTTTAAGTTGTAGGTGAAGGGGGTTATATGCACTCTTCCTTTGGCGTTCTTTGCTCTGGTCAACCACATGGTTCTGGTTTCTTAAGATCTCAAAGTTAATTTTGCTTACAAACATTTTTAAGTCAGTGAGAGTTTTACTTGTATCACATTTCCTACATGGGATGAACTTCATCCCCTTCTACAGCAGGTCAAAGTGCCTGGGTGTTAAAATTATCCCACTATAGTTAAAGATGTTAAAGTTGTTGTATGTGTATTTGTGTCCATCCTTGACAATATCAAAAATAATTGTTACTATCTTCCCCCATCATGTTGTTCCACCCCTCACATCCCCCACCTGTGCATACATTGGGTTGAACTGTGCTTGGTTCCTGTTTCTTATTCTTTTGGATCTGTGGAGGGGCGGAAATTCTAAAGGGTCATTTCGATAAAAAGAATTCCCATTCTGCCTTTGAAAATTCTGTCCCCCTTCATTGTCCCGTACATACTCTTATTCAGATGTTTCATGTCCTAATTCATTCAATTCATTGTTAGTACTCTTTCTTATTAGCCTTAGGTAAAGGGTAGCTCATTTTTTCTTTATATTCCAGTAGGTGTCTCTCAATCTTTCTTAACTACCAGGATTAGGCACTTTTTTATCCTGGGTCTTGTGCACCCAGCTATCTCTTTTAATTTTTGATCTACTTCTGTCCATGATATATGTTATATGAAATACAGTCTGTATATCAGTGTCATCCTGGTGAGTTTTTGTGAAAAACAGGGTCCACTCCATGAAGGTACTAACCAAGACTTGAGGATGAATTCAGTTTTAGCAACACTACTTTCCTTGGCTTGCTGACTTATCATCTCTACATTTGGACCCCAATCAGTGTGGCAGCCTGGATATCCTTGCAGGAAAGCCTAGGAGGTTTCTTTGCCTTGGAGGGGAAAGTGGACACTACATGACAATGCCTAATTGCAGCAAGGGTTAATAAAGAGATTATCTGTATGCAGTATCAAATATATCATCTCTGTGATCAGCCATGATGACTATCTGGATGTCACTATACACAAACTGGATAATAAGTTTAAGTCCACCATTCATAGGAAAAAAACTTTTTCCAACTCATTTATCTGTTTCTCAAGTGCACACCCTATGCACCAGAAGAGAAGTATAGTTAAAGGACAAATGGTAAGGGCCAGTAGAATGTGCTCAATGGATACAGATTTTGAAATTGACCTTGCATTGTTGGAAACTGTTCCTGGAACATGGGTACCCCTCAGCTCTGATCAAAGAAATTAGAAGTGAAGTTATTAAGCAGAGGACTGAGAAATATGCCGCTATTTGGGTATTAAGAACATTGGGGGTGGGGGTGATGCTTCTAATTCACCCAACAATGAGAACATCAACCAGTACCAGAGTGCTTTTGTCAGTGAGTATAATGGTGATGATGCCAATCTCATGAGAAAAATAGCTCTAAATGAATGGGACAAATTCACAAGGTTGACTGACATCAGTAAACTGCATAATAAGACAGTGGACATATTTTTTTAGGAAAGGGCACAATATGAAAAATATTTTGGAAAATCAAAGTTTGGCTAAGGGGAGGAAGGACATGATTAAAAAGAAAAGCACTTTTAAGTGTGGTGCATGTCAACAGTGCATATATATTTCTAACAAAGAAAAAATATTTATTAGTAGTCGTAATAGGTTCATAGAAGGTAAGGTTTATTCCAACTGCAACACTTTAGGAGTGGTATATTTAGCTCAGTGTAAACCATGCAGGGCATTCTGCATAGGTAAGACGGAGCAGACACTTAAGAAGAGAGTTTACAAACATTACTACGACATAAAAAACATCAATAATGCACTTTATAAGCACTCCTTGGAATGTAACCAAGCTACATACTGCTGTTTTGTCCTTGAATGCATACCCAAGGATGGTAGGGGTGGCCTTTCGGAAATGACCATAGAATTCAAGGAATTATACTGGCAGATTGTGCTTGAGGCAAACAAGCCTCCAGGACATAATGATAACGTCTCCATTGTCCCAGTGTTAAAACAGAGAGCTGCAAAGCTATAAAACAGTACAAATGCAATTACATCTGTGTGACATTAGATGGAGATTTTTCTTGCTTAAATTTTGGCTGAAAGGATTTCACCTAGATTTTATTTTTTTTTTACTATATAAGGTTGAACCCCACTGAGACATTTTATGTAACACTTTTTATTGAACATGTTTTTAACATTATTTTTATGGATCATATTATTATTATTAAGGTTTTTAAAAGCATTTTACTATAGGGGTATATATTTTAACATTTTGAATGACAATGTAATTTTTTTATTGGTTGATCAAAATGAGGTTTAGTACTTAACAAGCAGCACCACTGCACTTGCTTTATCTGATGAAGTCTGTTTTTAACTGAAGAAAATGTGATGGATTATTCCTGTGTTTATGTTCCTGAACTCACTTAATAAAGCCTGCTGTCAACTTGAGTGTTGTCAAGCCTTCCTTCAGTGCTAGCTGGTTTATTTGTTTTTTGCAGTTTGAGAGCACTTGCCCTAATATCCTTTTTTGGTTGTGTATTTTATATTTTTAAGTACGCTTTTTCCATGACTGTGGGATACTGTCAAATGCGATTTTGTAGTCTATCCATGCCATACTTAGATTTTTCCCCTTTTTGCAGTTCTCCACTTTGTCTTTACTCAACAACAAATGATCCTTTGTTCCATATGACTTTCTTTTATTGCCCTTTTGTTCTATTGCCATGATTGAGTTTTCTTCTAAATGGCTATAAACTCTGTTAGCATCAGTTCCGGTGTATAGCTTATACGTCATCGGAAGGCAAGTTATTGGTGTATAATTTTTAGGGTAACTTACAAGTTCACTCTTAAGTAGGAGCATTGTTTTTCCTGTTGTTAGCCAGGCTCGTGTCTGTTCAAGGTGTGCATATAAATAGTTCTTACTCAAGGCTTAATCTTCATGCAAAAATTTTGATACTTTTAACCAAAAGTTAGGTACTACATCTGGTTCTGGTGTTTTCCAGTTAGAGGCTTTTTTTAACTTTGTTTCAGTCTCTCTGGCTGTTACTTCATCCCATTTCATATCCCATACATTTGAACTTCTTATTCTTTCTTTCACTTCTTCTATCCATTTAGCATCTTTGTTATGTTCCACAAGATCTTCATAAATACTTCTCCAAAATCTATCTATTTCTTCTTTTTTGTGTTGCCTTTCAATTCCTTTTACCTCGTTTCCCAATTCTCTACAAAACCTTTTGGGGTCATCAATAAACTGCTTATTTTTGTACTTTTCCTTTATATTTATCTGTGTACCTTCTAAATTTTTCTGCCTGTGCTAATATATTTAGTTTATTATTAGCGATAGTGCATGATTGATCCTGACCCGTTATAATATTGTGCATTGATTTTTATCACATCTATCTTTCTGAGTAATTTTGTTGATCTGTTCCCTCTTCTATACTCCTCTAACAGTGACACTTCTTGTCTTAACTGCTTTATTGTTTTCTCTATTCGATAATTCCATGATGGTATTCGATTTCTCCCCTTTCATTCCCTTACTACCCTGTGTTCTTGTGGTAGAATTGTATATGTTATTAATTTAGTTGGACAGTAATATATCTTGTTTACTTTGGTTATATCACATGAATTTCTAGGGACAGCCCTAATTACTGCGTTCATTTGTTTTATCAAACTTCTAACTTTTTGGGTTTTATTAACCTTCTTCAGTCTATTTCTTTCGTTGATCTTAATATATCTATTGCTATTAAATCAAGCAACTCTTCTCAACTCATTTTCTTCTAAACTGAGGGCACATTTTTGTTCTCCATTTTCTGCAGGCATTCTGAAGAAAGTTCTATAACATCTTCCTGTGACACATTCTCTTCAATTTCATCCTGTGTCATGACTCATCCATTGTTCTGTCATATGGGGACTCACTACCCTATCACTTCTCAACATTGACTGCTGCAAAGTTGCCACAGTTTCCTATTCCTTCCCTTACTGTCCAGCTTCAAGTGAACATTTATACTGGTCTCCTGTGAAGACTCCAAAATATCTTTGTATTGCAACTGACCAGTAGTTGCTTCCTGTTCCACTGATTTCTTCTTAATTTGGATGTCTATTGCTGTATCCTGCTGTGGTGCTTCCTGATTTAGATTTTCTACACTGAATCCTTCTCTTCGCAGGTACTCCTTAACCTATTTATTTCTTTAACTTCTCCATTACTAATCTTCTTTTCTGCTTTTCCTTTTTGTCTTATTATTTTTTGTATTGTAAAGTTTTCCATGTCCAGATTCCTTTGCCTGTATTTCTCTTCAAATATCTTTGGTGGTGCTCTTTTTGTATTGATTAGTTTTGCTTTCTCCTTTGCATAAATATTACACCATATTAAACCTCTTTTTTCTTTCCCATGCCTATATTTCTTCTTCAGATGTCTCCTAGTCTTCTTGTTTCACCTTACTTTGGGGACTCGTTCCATCATGCTGTGATGTAACCTGTGTTAGACCTTCTACACCAAATCCTTCACTTTGCAGGCATTCCATAATTTCAGCTTCTATGTTTTTTTACTTCTACTTTACTAATTTTCTTTTCTACATTCCCTCTTTGTGATATTATTTTTTTTATTGTGGAATTTTCCATATCTGGATGCCTTTGCCTATATTTCTCTTTGAATAACTTTTGGGGTTGCCTTTTCTGTATTGGTTAATTTGGCCTTCGACTTTGCATAAATATTATACCATATCAAATCTTTCTTTCTTTCCCATGTTCATATTTCTTTTTTATACTTTTCAAAAATCTCTAGTTTTTGTATTTATATTTTTGCACTTCCACAGATGCTTCTTTCTCCAAACAGATCAAAGTTTCTTGTTGTATATAATGTTTTTTCAAATCTGTTGTATTAATGAACACACATTTTTATTTGAGGCTTCTAAGAGTTTTTCTTGTGGAAGTATTTTTCTTTCCTCAAATTTCTCTCTTGTTCTTTTTGTATATCTTGTATCTGGAAATTCTGGCCCTTTTGCATAATAAAACAAAAAAAGATGGACATGACCCGCAGTAAAACCAACATGAAGTTTAATATAATAACAGTACAGTTAGTGCTTTCTTTCAGGTCTGAAGAAGTTCATGAAACTTGTCTGAATGAAAGCGCTAACTGTACTGTTATTATATTAAACTTCGTGTTGGTTTTACTGCAAGTCCTTTCCGTCTGTTTCGGTTTTGTTTACTCAGTTTGTCTCATGAATTCTTTTTGCATAATATAACTATACGTAATTTCTTTCTTATCCTAAATAGTCCACCCTGTTGTCTTTATGGCTGTTCTTTGACCTATAAGTTTTTGTGATTTTTGTGGACTGCTACTTCTTTCTACAATTGTGGGGGGGGGGGGGGGCTCCTCCCCTTTGGCCTGGCCTAGCTCCATTGTAGAAATATTTCTGTATTTTGAGGATTCTACACAGTCATTTTTTTCAGTCCTGGCACCAGTGCACTTACCTGAATTGGGCACTTTTTTATCCTGGGTCTTGTGCACCCAGCTATCGCTTTTAATTTTTGATCTACTTCTGTCCATGATATATACTCTGGAACAAGCTACCCATCTATGTCAAGCAACGTTACTCCTTAGCACTCTTCAAGAATAATCTTGATAAGTGGATAGGAAATACACCCCGGGGATCACTTCTGTGGCTCTGCTCGACAGGGGCACAGGAAAGTAACTTTCTTGAGTGGCATAAGCCAGGGAACCTTGTTGGCTAGGCTTACTTAGGCCCATGGGCTGATAGCCTAGTACCTACCTATGAACTTATGAACATATATATGTTACATAAAATACAGTCTGTATATCAGTGTCATCCTGGTGAGTTTTTGTGAAAAACAGAGTCCACCTCGTGAAAGTACTCACCAAGACTTGAGGATAAATTAAATTTTAGCAACACTTCTTTCCCTTGGTTTGCTGACTTATCATCACTCCATTTGGACCCCAATCAGTGTGGCAGCCTGGTTGTCCTTGCAGAAAAGCCTAGGAGGTTCCTTTGCCTTGGAGGGGAAAGTGGACATTCCATGACAATGCCTAATTGCAGCAAGGGTTAATAAAGAGATTATCTGTATGCAGTATCAAATGTATCATCTCTGTGATCAGCCATGACAGCTCTCAGTTCCTTTCAGCTTCCTCAAAACTAACTTAACCAGGTAGTGAGTGACCATAGCCAGGATTTGAATTCAGTTTGCACAGCTCAACAATACAGACATTAAGCTGATTTATTTGAACATGGGTGGTGCAGTGTTTTCACAGATGTGCAATCATAAGTCACAATCAAAACCAGATTGTGACATGGTCCTGAAATCAACCATCCATTTCTCTACCTCCCACCTAGCCCTGTAATGCCACTAACACTGATCAAGCCTAATCAATGACTTATTGACAGTTGCCTGTGACAACGTTTTAGTGAAAATGTCAGCATCAAAGTTTTAAAGTTAAAATAAAGCAAATAATATTTTAATATTTGCAAACTGGACACATATAGTGGCTAGGTTAGCACTGCTGCTTCACAGTTCTTGGTTCTCTTGTATGTTTTCTGGCTGGGGTGCCTTCTGTGTAGAGCCTGCATATCTTTCCTTTGCTCAGATGTCACTTTATTGGGAAGGATAGGAGACCTGTTCACAGAGGCATGCAAATCCTTAAGCACCCCAAATATTACTACCAGGTAAAATGCTAATTCCCTCAGTTGCCCATAGGGTGTGTGTGTGTGTGTGTGTTTGTGTGTGTGTGCGCGGGTGTGTGTGTGTGTGTGTGTGTGTGTGTGTGTGTGTGTGTGTGTGTGTGTGTGTGTGTGTGTGTGTGTGTATGTGTGTGCCCTGCTGCAATGGACCAATGTACTTTGTTCTATTTTTTCATGTCTGTAGACAAGGCTCATTATCATTAGGTTTCTGTCTGCTTCTTTCCAGACAGTTTCCCATGCTTCTCACCCTACCACCTCCCCTCACATAATGCACCACTATGACCAGTTCAGGACATGCTGAAGCCTGCAAATGCTTGACTACCAATGCCCGAGTCTATATCCCATAAAACACCACAGAGTATCAGCTTACCAGATGCATTTGGGAAGCAAAGCAAGTCTTAAAAAGGCTCCCCTATGGATCAGTAGCCTGGTAATTACCTATGAACCTATGAACCAAAGTTAGCATAGAATGAAAAATTAAGTAGAAGGGGTGGATGGCAAGATATTTCCTGCAGCAATAATGTTGTTCTCAGATTCAGCTGTATGGTTCATACCCATATTTTCATATCTAAATTTGAAAAGTTCAGTTTGTAGAGGGGGTGGAGGGCACATTGTCTATAGTTTAATCGTCCAGGGTGGCTGCCTTGTGTGAACATAATCCTGATAACCGTGACTAAAGAAAGAGCTCAGCCTAGAAATTACATCAAGTCTGTTATGCTTTACAAAGGAGTTCAGCAATGACCAAGTAACAAATGCAGAAAGTCTACCTATGAAAAGATTGCAGTAGAAGGCCAGGGATATACAGACAGGTGTAATAGATGATGCTTTTAGGTAGCCTGCAAAGTTCATCCATAGTCATTGTAACAAAACAAGCCAGTTTGAAAGGTATTTGGAGGGGCACTGCATAGTAGTCAGTTTGCTTTCATGTCCCTCAACAAGGGAAATAAAAAGCTAATCACATTTCCTTTTGGACTTTATCTTGCCTAAGAGTACCTGAGTGCATGCCTCTTAAGTGTCCCAGATTTTAAAGACTATTCCTGATTTTGCTTTATACTTTTGCTCTGTCCCTTGTAATTTATTAAATAATGCCAGATATTAGAGTTTCATATGACATATTGTTTAGAAAATGTATGCAAAATGCAAAATCTAATGCTATATAAACCTTTTAAAGGAATTAGAGTAATATTTAAAATTGTCTCCAATAATGAGCATTTGTCCCCATGTTATTTTTGACTTAAGCGAAATATTTTGAGCAAAGAAGATGGTATAAGCTGTCTGTGTGCATCCTTGCAATGCAGGAGAGTTTATCATTTGTTTGAGAATTTGAGAAGGAAACTAGAAAGTGGAAAGTGAATTGTCCAATTTAAGTGAGTTTAAGCAGCCATCATAAACATAAAAGGACTTCCATACAATGCCATACAATGAAACTTTTTCCTTTTGATACAACAAATAAGGGTAGTGGACAGATTATGCTTGTAACTCAGAATTTACCTATCTGATCCAACAACCAAAAAAAGCAGTTTTCCAAGACAAGAACTTTTACTTTGTTGAAAGAGATGGCTTAGAGAGAGGAAGAATGATATTTTCCAAGATAAACTATATCCCACAAAGGAAATACATCCCTGAGAATGAAGAAAGCCAGTTCCATGGCAGACAACTTTCTAGTCTTTAAGACAGGGTAAGAACTTAGGGCCATAGCCAATGTGAAAGCCAGAAATAGCCACCAAATGCAGTTTGAATGATGAATGACTTAAGGTCATCATCAAAAAGGGCTGGAAGAAACTGAAGGACCAAAGCTGTAAGAGAACAAAAGGGATCTGCATTGATGGTAGTAATCTCAAATAAAATGTTTTCCATTTAGCTGCAAATTGTTTTGCGTGCAATGATGTTTAGAAAAAAAAATGATAAAAAAACTCTTTTATGCTAAAATGTTTCAGCTCTAATTGTTAGTGGAACTGAATGACCCAAACTGTTACCTTGACTGCAGGAAACTCTGGATGAACTCTCAAAATGGATGGCTCAATATATTTCTGTGAAACAGAAGTAAAAAAAAAGATAGGTGAAGAAGATCTGCTGAAGCATGAAAATCCACATCTACTCAGGCTATTGAGGAGTCAGTAAAATATCTATTTCCTTTGTCTACCTAGCCTTCAGGATAAACTTTGTTGTTAATGGAAAAATAGAGAAGGCTAATCACCAATATGTTTTCTTTCTTTCTTGGACCTAGGGGTTCTGCCTTCTGGTCACCTTATGACCGGTAAACAACTGGTTATGTAATAAGCTGTAGTATGGTTGAACTTTGATGGAAGTCTGTCTGTTGAAGAATAATTTATTTAATTATTTCAGTCATTTATTTATTGATTTTATTTATTGACATTTGTTTACTGAAAGAGTCAGACTATCCCTGTTGTGCCTACTTTAAAAGAGGCCCGAGCAGAAAAGCTCCAAAACCAACAAAGTTTTGAAAACAGTATTAAATAACAAAGGAAAAATAAAAACAAAATACAATGCATTATACTTTTTTACTATAATTATACACAGAATAAATAAAAACATTTTTTATGTACAGGGTTACATAGTTAAAAGAAGAAATGCAATTAAAATCACATGGTGCTATAAGAGACTACAAACTTACTGGAAGACTGTCATAATAAAAACAAGTGTAAGATCCTCTTACAGTACTCCTGCAGTACCATCATGTAGCTTATACATTAAGTTGAGTGAATTAATATGGTTTGTAAATTTAGCATTATCCACACCCAGAAGTGGTTATTGCTATTATACATTATTTAAGAAAAGAAACTGTTACTTTTCTTAAATAATGGCATAGTATATGCCTGTTTACTGCCCTTCCGCAGATGTTCCGCATCACAGGAAGTTCTGATGCGTACTGCGCCGGAGAACGTAGAAGCAAGAAGAATTGAGCGATCTGTCCTTTTTTATTAAATTAATGAGTTTAATGAGTTTACTGCCAGCACAGGAGATGTGTGTTAAACACCAGACGCCCATATTTATGTTTTTAACCATTATGCAAATCGCCATAACACACATAAAAAGCAAGAAAAAGCAACGAGATCTGTGCTTTTTCTTGTTTCACAGCGGCTATAGTTTAAATAGGTTTTTATATCAGAGACAGCTTTAAAATAAGCAACGGAGAGTTAAACCTTTTCCATTAGTATATGGGCAATGGGCACATGGGGCGCCAATCAGCGTGCACGTTTTGGGGGGGCCATGGTATAATATGGTTTTAACACTTTTCATTTAAGGCTTAATTTAAGTTTTAAAAAATATAAAATGAAGTGCCTAGTGAGAAATTAATACGATGTAGCAGTTGACTTGAGAAAAATGAATAGGAGACACAGGCCGAGAATAGTAAGGAGGGGAGGAATAAGTGGAAGGAAGAGAGATTAAAAGAGGAAGGAGGGAGGGAAGAAGTTTTTCATTCTATTGTCCTAAAGAACCACTCACTGATAGGATTATTGAAAAACGAGTAATGAGCGAAAGAGACAAATAGTCAGATTTTAGGATTATTATTGAACCTGTGATCGTGAGGACTAAATGTCTGGCTGCTAATAAAGGAATCAGAAATAAGGCAAACTCCCATTTATGTGCCTGTGACTGAGTGAAATATCTCAAAAGAGGGATTTTCCTGCCATGTGCTTGTTGCAGCTGTGTAATTCATTTGTAAAAGGATAGGAATTATGAGAGTGCTGCTGCAAAACCTTGTTATTAGGAATGTGAAAACAGGCATATCCTTGCTGAGATCCTTTATCTTTACACACCTGCATACACAACAGTTAGTTTCTGTTAACGGTATCTGTGACAAGTCCCATGTAACTGACATCCCATTTCAGTGGAATTCACAAACTTAGTCCAACATTATATGACACTGGAGAATATTATATGACATAGGAGTGTGCAGGAGGTGTGTGGAAAGCCTTCTCCCCCAATTCGCCCCTGGCAACTAAGTTAGATTTTGATTAAAAAAATGTTGCTGAAACTGTTGTTGGCTGATTATTAGTCAATGGACTGCAGCATAATGACTGTACCCCAACTGTGTGGCAGTACTACACTGCAACTGTATTAATTGGCAAAAAGCTTTTTTTGTTATTTTTGCTATTAAAATAGCCCCCAGGATTCATGAAGCTTGCGCCAGGTGCAGACGTAGTGTAGGTGGTCTAATGCCAAATATAGCCGCCGAGCAATTCAGGTACGATCCATTTCCACATGCACTACCAGCGTACACCAGATCTGCGCAGCTCTCGGCTCATGTATGTTAATCACCCCATGCACAGTAGTGCAGCATGCAAATGAAGGTACATAGCAATTCATGAAGTGGTGCAGGCGTAGCGTAAGCATACAGAAATGTAAATCAAAAAAAAAAAAACGGTTTACATTTTTCCAAACAGAACATCAGAGACATGAAAGCGGACCAAACTTACGTATTACAAAGTTAACATATGCCAATGGCTAAATATATAGCCAATGGCATAAAAAAACACGCACAACACATAAAAAATAACATTTAATGTCATGGCCACACTAACGCAAAGCACAACCGCAGGGCATGTGTGCGCAAATGGGAACACAAGGAAAATATATACAGATGTCATAAAATTGCAATGTAACACAAATCAGGATTTTGCCATAATAGTCAATGGAATGCATGCTACACCACAACCAAGGTGCAAGGGTTGCTAAAGGTCTGTGACAGTGTTCGGCATGGTAACTACGAATTAGTAGTCAATGCCATGCAAATGAGGCAAGTAATACTGAATCGCAAACATACTGCAGGTCTAAGGATGTACCACATGGCGCGGCGGTACAACACCGAGGAGTGGCCTGGAGGTATACATGACATCAGCAGAGGGGTGTGCCACCATAGCTGTAAGCACATTGGAGCATTGCTAATCTGGGTTGCCTGTTGCTAAGCAAAGCTGCTGGATAGGGGTGTGGACATAGCCATAGCTTTGCTTAGCTGAGAGTACACAAGGTGACCGAAAGGGCATGTGTACATGGATGACAACGTGCTCGAAACCCAGTAAACGTCTGCACACGGCACGCACCACAGCTGAAACAGGAAGGTTACAGAAAGACAATAAGGAAATGCCGCAGTAGGGTAATTGGAGTGTAACTGAGTAATTAACACCTATTAACTTACAGTGGGCCATTGACCGTAGCTAACAAGGCTGCTAGTAGCAACCTGCAGAACAGGATAGGGGAGGTGTCGGATTGCAAAGAAAAGAGAACTGTCACAGCAGAGCAAAGCAAACCTGCAGTAGATTGGCTATAGAACACATTTCGCAACACAATCCTGGGTTGGGAAAATACAAAACTAGAAAGTAGTCTGCTGGATGCATGCCTGACAATGGGAGGGGAATCGTTTTGAAAAGTGAAGGCAAGGGCAAGAGGTGATCCATGGCAGCTAAATGTAATTCAACACCAAAGGCACCACAATAGCAGTACCTGTGGTAAAACACATAAGTAAGATACCCTGCAGCTCTGATTGTACATACACACCCTATGACATCATCAGCTTCCAAAGCACAATAGTATAAAGTGTGAAGGCACCTCACACACACTCGTGTATTCCCAAACACTGCACCATCGGTGTAAACAGACAGGGAACTTTTACAATGTACTTGTTGGGAGCTGCCATAGCTGTGATTCATCATCATGTGTTGGAGACTGAAGGTGGTGTGGAGGATGATGCTGACAACAACCTCAGGCCCCGGAGGAGGAGAAGAGTGTTCAGACCAAGGGTAACCTACCAGGGGCTAGATGATCTGGAGATAGTAGAGCGTTACAGGGTGGACAGGAACATCATACAGGAAATTGTTGAGCTGTGCCGGCCACGCCTCAGAGCCAGAAACAACAGAGGGGAACCCATCCCAGTGGACACAAAGGTATGTGTAAGCTTGAGAATAGTAGCAACAGGTACCTTTCAAAGGCCAACAGGAGATATCATGGGGACCTCACAGGCATCAGCATCCAGGGTACTCCACCAGTTCCTGGATGCCATGTTACCACATGCCAATGAGCATATATACTTCCCCTGAACTCAAGAGGAGTTGGCCAGCAATATGCACCTCTTCCGCCATGTGGCAGACTACCCGGAGGTACTGGGTGCAATAGACTGCATGCACATACATATCAAGTCACCATCCGGTGAGCATGGTAGGCACTACATAAACCACAAGGGATACCACTCAATCAATTGCCAGGTCATGTGCAATGCCCAGGGCATTATCACGGATGTGTGTGCTGGCAGCCCTGGAAGCTACCACAACTCCCACATCTGGCATGCCTCACAGCTGTACCAGGTATTTGTCAGGGGGGACATCCCATATGGCCAACTTGTGGGGGATGCTGGCTATGCACTGGAGCCGTGTATGATGACTCCCATCAGAAATGCACACACACCCATGCAAGAACTCCATAATGAGGCACATGCACAAACCAGAATCATCATAGAGTGTGTGTTTGGGATGCTGAAATCATGGTTCTGTTGCTTGGACATATCTGGTGGAGCCTTGCAGTACTCTCCAGGCATGTGTGCCCACATCTTCATAGTATGTGCCATGCTACATAATATGATCCTGCGGAAACAGCTGCAGCAGGGTCATAATGGTGAAGGCCCTCACAGCCCACTGCAATTGCCAAGGGCACCACAGGCACAGAGGGATTCAGACCACGAAAGCCCTGTGCCAGCCCCAGTAGGCAGACGGAGGCATGCCCAATATTCCCATGCCTTGGCAAAGAGGGAACGTATAGCACATACACTGACAGTGTAGGCCCTTATGGACTGAACACTTCTCCACCTGCACACACAGTAAAATGGATGGCACACACACACACACGATCACCTGTAAATTGTCATGCATACGTGGTCTCCTATGTGCATCCTACATAGGCGGCCCTTAGCTATTGCACACACAACAGCTATTGGTACAAGGTAAGTTAACATCTGAACAGTAAATTAAGCTAACAGCATGTGTTGATAGTGTATGTATAGATTCCTAGGTACATCGGTAGGTACATGCCTAATTGTTAGAAGCCATTCATAAGCCTAGCCAAAATGTGTCTGCTGTCGCCACCCCATTGATTAACTAATGGTCACTCTGTGGAGCAGACCCAATTGCGGTATCCCTGGTGTGTAACCACTGTTCCCCACCTGCTCTGCAAGGATTCTCTGGTAATTTAATGAGGGGCTCCATATAATGTAATCAGGGATGTAGTTCCAAAGCATGGGGAGTACCCATGACAGGTATCTATCACCCCAGCATTCTCCACTTAAGGTTGTGGCAAGGTGTAGCACATTACAGTCTGTGGCTCACTGTGACATGGATTCCCATAGCTGGAGCACATCCATTAAGCATCACTTGGACATACCATTAATAGGTATCATCCATATGTAAACTAACTGAGATACACATTTGCTTGCAGTATGGAGGAACAGCCGTAGTACAGTCCACATACTAAACACCATAACACTTGTACATATCCCAGATGCCCCAGTGGTAAAGCCACTGACTGTCTTGTGCATGTTCCCGGTTCCACGACCTGCAAGGGCTGTTATGCAATTCCAATGTCCCGAATAATGGATGTTGGATGCAGGTCATTAGAGGACGTTTAAGCACGTTAGCAGGTTTTTGTCGGTAAGCGTCGTTTAAACATGACTACACGGATATGTGCAAAACAGGTCTAACCTTTGCTGAATATCGTCCAGATCATGGTCAAAGCTGCCCAGAACCACTGAAATGTGTATTATTCACCCTTGTACTAATAGTGCTCGCTCTGAGAGGTAAAACAACCACTTCCAGGAGTAGAACACGCAACCATGTACACAATCACTTACCACTAAGCTACCTGAGATGTACCAATGGCAGGTGTATATTGTGACAGGTTAAAACATAAAAGGGCTGAGTTCAGGAAATAGTATACACCGCCATGTACTCAATGAAAGGTGTGTTCTCTCTCTCTCTCTCTCTCTCTAGATATATATATATATATATATATATATATATATATATATATATATATAAAATATAGAGAGATAAAGGGTGATAGAGAGATGTATGTCAATATATATGGATATACATATATAAATATGCAAATATATAGATAGGTTAACAACATGTACACAACCATGGAGGTACATATAAATAGGATAATACCAAATACCGAATGCTTTACATACTGACACGTGTAATCACGAGGCTTAAAGACCGAAAGACCACAGTACTGGAACACTAGAACCACGAGTATTATTATCACAATGTTAAGGGACATTTAGTTAGTGCTTCTGGTGCGCGGTCCAAGTAGGTACTGTGTTTAAGTGTGTTTCTGATTGCTGTAGCATGTGCAAGTGTGTGTTCTGAGTGTGGTGTGTGTTTCCGGGGGACTGTAATGTGTGTGTGTGTGTGGGTTTGCTTCGTGTGTCTGTTTGTGCTATCTCAGAGGTAGATTATTACAGTAGGTGTGGTGTGGGGGGCACAGCCAACCACATGGGGTGTGTATGGGGGCATGGCCACCTGGCCATACGTAGTGTAGGATGGTTTGTTTGGATATGATGGGTAGCAGTGTGTGTGGGTGTGTGTGTGTGTGTGTGTGTGTGTGTGTGTTCTGTGTTTGTGTTAGTTCTGGGAGTTTGACTGTCGTGAGTTTGAGTGTTTGGTATTGTGGGGTTTGGGAGTCTGGGAACAGTAATGTGGTTGTTGGAAGTGTGTGCATGCCTGAATCCATGGGTATGCCATAGACAGTGGTTGAAGTCTTCAAATATATGCTCAACATGGACCATAGCAATCACACATTCCCCCACGACCGAACGTTGTGAACAAAGGATATGGAGAGTATATATGTCTATACACTATTACAAATATGTGCTATGGACATGAGCTAAAGATAGGGTTACCACCTGTCCCACCTTGCGAGGGGCAGTCCCTCTATGTGCGGTAGTGTCCTGACCAAAATAAGTACAAATACTAATGTCCTACAATCTCGAGATGTTTTGCATGTTCCATATTTAATGTAATTGTTGCATAAAATAGTCATCTGTATCCAAAATACCTACATGTAACAAGAAACAGGATAAGCAAGTAAACCGCTACAAGAATATAAGCTTTTATATAGGCATATATGTAAAGTTCTATACTTTGTACTGACTGTGGGTATGTGTCAGCCTCTAAAATCCGATGTGTGTCATGCAAATGTCCCACTATGGCCATTTGAAAAGGTGGCAACCCAAGCCAAAGAGGTTCAGTCACCAACACAATTCCAATGAGTGCAAATATCTGTGACAGAAATACATGAGACAGCTTTCATGTAGCAACATTTCATTACATACCGATGTATTTCCGAAGGGATTGAAGGACCAACATAACCTGCATGCTATACAGGAACCAATTAACAATGGCTTAATGAATAAGCCTGCGATAACCAAAGTATTAGTCCACTAAAGGATAGGTCTTCAATTAGGGAAGGAGCCCTCACACACACATATCGAATATGTATAAATGCAGTTCCTACACACCTTCATCTGCTATGTACACCCACCTACATCTTCCCCACACCCAAAACAATTGCAATACAGACTGTAATAACATCACAAACATCCACTCACTCTATGACATCTGCAGAAGCCTTAACATACCTTGTGAGAGACACACTATAATGGCCCTATGTGAAATCGTTGCTGTTGTACATTGGAAGAGACACCGATGTTACAGGGTTTGGTTGCAATAATCCTCTATCAGACGGCTGATATAACTGCTACACTCACATGTAAAACTACATCCTCTAGCCGTTACACACAATTCACGGGGGCCATGAAGTTAAAATATCTATGTGTGTCTCCATATAGCTGTTGCAGTTCAACACAAACAATACATCCAGGCTGTCTTCCTTGAGGGTAGTAGAAAGGGACAACGCCCAAGTGGAGTATTCAATTATGCCCCACTGTTGCCATGTAATTGGCTAATGGAGTAGCTGCACAGCTGATGTGCATGTAATCATCTACTCCGGAACTGGTGGCAGGATACCACATGTTACTGGTATCTACGTATAAAAGGATGGCTTGTCATACATTCAAACTGTATGTACATACAAGAAAACCGTTAAAACAGAAAAGGAATAGGACTTATATTATCGTCAACTCAGGATACTAATAAGGTATGTAGAACACTCAGTATGTTAGTGTATGTAGTACATGTTCTGTATTAATTAAAGTGTACGCAATGCATATAGTGGGAGAAGGTATTATGTATTGATGCATTGTTGAGCATAGTAACGCTCATAGAAATTGTGTGTACTGCTATGGGCCACAAGGTAAACACATTATACACCACAAGGGATGCTACATAAGGACTTTAAACACAACAATTCCACTCCCGCCACTGTCAGTGGCAGGGTTTGTCCAACAAGTATGTGCCATAACAGGGGATAGTATATGTTGATATACTGTAACAGTAGGAATATGTATGGGCATACAACTGAGAATAACATGTCTAAGGTGGTCCTGCTGTGCAATTATGATTTGCATTGTGGGATATTGGCATGTACAATACACAATAACAGGATACATATGACTTGTAGTCACCAGACAGTGTATCAGCATGATAGCTAATTGAAATGGAAGAGATAGTCAATTATCCATGCACAAAGGACATGTAATAGCTTCATAGGTTCATAGTTAGGTACTATGCTGTCTGGCCAAGTCCATTCGTAAGTCTAACTACAGTGTATTCACTTGCGGCACCTCCCTAGGTTAGTGTCCTGTGCCTGTGAACAGCAGAGCCATTTGTTTCCTGCACCTCTGTACAGCAGACCCACAGTGATCCCTGGTGTACATGTCTATCTCCCATCCACACATCAAGGTATCTCTTGAAGAGTGCTAGTGAGGGTCCCTGCTTGATGTACATAGGAATCATGTTCCAAAGCATGGTGAGTGTCTGGGTCAGGAATGTATCCCTCCAGCACATCCTAGTCATTGTTGTGTTTATGTACATATCCCAGAGCATGTTGCTCTCAGTGGCTTTTGCTTATGTGGAGCATATCCATCAATATTGTTTTGGACATGGGCCTTGTATGTTCAGCAGAGATCACCTCTGAGTATGTGGCATGCAAATAAGTACAGTTGGGGTTTCTGTAGTTGGGCTGCATATGTCATCCTTCGGAGGTCAGTAATCCTCTTGGTGTGGTAATGTTGTGGTATTTAAAGCCATTGCTGTTGCCTCATAAGGTACATCCAAAATGGGGTATTGTACCCTTTAATGTGTTTCATAAATCATGAGTAGAGAGACACAATGGCTGCCTTTGTTCTGGCTAATAAACCCATTAGAGATTAGGGTGGCCATGTAGAAGGATATCCACACTACCTTGGCAATATGGTTATCAAAGGAGTGGATGCTATC
The DNA here is from genome assembly GCF_019279795.1 of Protopterus annectens. Taxonomy (NCBI): domain Eukaryota; kingdom Metazoa; phylum Chordata; order Ceratodontiformes; family Protopteridae; genus Protopterus; species Protopterus annectens. The sequence continues at coordinate 748,592,960 of NC_056734.1, read as the reverse complement.
CACTTGTGTTCTAAGATCCCTTATTATGTCTTATGTATGTAAGGGACTACCACCTATGTGATAGCCCGTGGGTGATTGGTGTAATCCAAAGGGGATGTCTATGCACCTTGTGGCATGCAGCTTGAGGCCATGTTATTGACACCAGGTATCCATCCCAGTGACACCCTTATGGAGGGTGTCTGTATCAGCTGGTGAATCAATCATGGCCCCTAGTTTGCAGTCGTCTGCAAACCTATTCAAGGTAAGTCCTTCTGTGCTAGCCTGTACATCATAAAAGCTTATAACGAACATGAGGGGCCCTAAGACCGAGGACTGGGGGGACACCAATTGTAACTAATTTACTGTAGAAGCTAGGGTATGCTACCCTCACTGTGTGGGTTCTGTCTGTGAGCCACTTTGCATAACATCTCGTCACATAGGGGTTGATGTGCAGGTGGATGTGTATGTTGACAATACCAGAATGGGGAATGCTGTTGAAAGCCTTTGACAGGTCAAGGTAGGCTGTGTGGACCTCCTTACCCTCATCTACTGCCTTGGTAACTGTCTCAAAGGACTCCACCAGGTTTAGAAGGCATGGTCTGGCCCTAACATATCCAAACTGGGTGGGATCAAAAGTTTGGAGGCCACCAATGTTTCTGTGAATGAGATCCATGATGATGTGCTCCATAGCCTTGCAGAACAGTCTTGTCAGGCATATAGGGCAATAGTTCCCCTGGTCCATTGTGGTGCCACCTTTGTGGAGTGTGATAACTGTTGCTGTGTGCCATTCAGGGGCCACAATGCCTGATGCAAGGCTATTAGTGAATATGGTGCCCAAGTGGGGAGCCATTTCATTCTGAGGTTTGTGGAAATTGCAGCCTGGGATGTTGTACGGTCACATGGATTCTGTGTTCCTGGCTTTAGTGAGTGCAGCTTTGAACTATGTAGTTGTGATCGCAGGGACTCTGCATTGTTCCTGTATAGATATGGGCCCTTTAGGGTGTGAGAGGGACATAAAGTTAGCACTGAACCTATCTGCCAGGATGTTGCCAATATCAGTCGGTTCTGTAATGTTCATGCCTAACTGCTGTATGTCAGAAGAGATGTGGGTATCGCCATCGAGAGTAGTGACATACCTCTAGAACGCTTTGTGGTAGTCCTTGGAATTAGTTGTGGTAATGTTTACATAGCTAGCTTTGGAGGATGTAATAAGGGATCTCAGATTCCTACTGTGGCTGACCAGGGAGCTCCTCCACTCATGGGATTGTACTCTACTTTGCAACAGTCTCCGCCTTCTGTTGTACATTATGTCCATGGCAGTGGACCACCAGAGTGGTGTCTGTTTTCTGGTGGGTACCATCATGGCTCTGTTTGGGATAGCATGATCCATGCAGTCGTGTAAGTGCTAATTAAGTGCAGTTGTGTATGATTCAGTGGTTGTAACTGTATTGTCCATCTGCACGGGTGAGATGACGTTTACTACTGCTGTCATAAGAAGCCTGAAGTTGGCTTTGTAGAAACATTGTACTGTGTTTTCCGTAAAGGCTGTGGTGCCGGGATGTGGATAACAAGGGTGATTAGTTTGGATCTGACCAACGAGGAGATAACCCCAGGTGTAGAACACCGGACACACATGTTGGTAATGACCAGGTCTAGAATATTGTTGGCCCTGGTGGTGGTGTGGATAGGTTGATCCAGGAGAGTGGAGGTTATGAATCCCAGAAAGCACTGGCCTAATGTATCATTAAATGAGTAGGTATCCCAGTTAATGGTGGGGTAGTGTCCCAGTACACCAAGAAGTGAGGACCGTTAACCATGGGGTATGGTGTGGAATCTGTAGCACGCTACAATTTGTATAGCAGTTATGGCTAGAGTTAGTTGCACTTGGATTACCTCTGATGCATTGTGCTAAGCAACCAGCCTGGAGGTGTGGATATCCTTGGAAAATATGGACACACCTCCACCGTGGGTGATCCAGTCCTGGTTACATGACTGAAAGGTGTGGTATGAGTAATAGCCTGGTAGTGCAGGGGTGCTCTCAGGAGCCTAGAAGCAGGTCCTAGTCACTGCACAGATATCGAAGTGGTCCATTACAAGGAGTGCCTCGGGTGAGTGCATTTGAGATGAAGATGTCAAGCACTGAGTAGCATTACCCTCAGGTTTTGCTTGCCTGTTCCTGTTATGGTGGTGAATATGTTATTTGAACCATGACTAAAACAGGCACTATAGGAGCAGCAAGAGTCTTAGCCATTATCCATAATCCCAGGGCTGACAGGTGCAGACCATCTGTGCCAAAGCATCGTGTTCTGTCGACTATGTCATTCAAAGCAGACAGATAATGGATAACCTTGGAATGACACCAGAAGCATAGCCATTTGTTGAAGCAAATAATTCAGTCCTTGTACTGCGTTATCAGTCCGGACAAATGCCGAATACTTCTCAGGGCTAGGGCGATACCTGCCTAGGCTACAAGATTGGAGAGCTATTCCACGTCTCTGTACATGTAGTCCAGGTAGGTACATCTCAGGGCATTCACACTAACATGGAGAATGACACAGTCATATTGTACCTGTTGAGGAGTGACCTGAGTGCATAGGTTATGTTGCGGATCCTGTTACCCGACAGGTAGCTGACAGTAACTATCACCTTGTGTAGCCTGCTGAGTGGGACATCAGTGTTGTAGTATAAAGTGTGAAGGCACCTCACACACACTCGTGTATTCCCAAACACTGCCCCATCGGTGTAAACAGATAGGGAACTTTTACAATGTACTTGTTGGGAGCTGCCATAGCTGTGATTCATCAGCATGTGTTGGAGACTGAAGGTGGTGTGGAGGATGATGCTGACAACAACCTCAGGCCCTGGAGGAGGAGAAGAGTGTTCAGACCAAGGGTAACCTACCAGGGGCTAGATGATCTGGAGATAGTAGAGCGTTACAGGGTGGACAGGAACATCATACAGGAAATTGTTGAGCTGTGCCGGCCACGCCTCAGAGCCAGAAACAACAGAGGGGAACCCATCCCAGTGGACACAAAGGTATGTGTAAGCTTGAGAATAGTAGCAACAGGTACCTTTCAAAGGCCAACAGGAGATATCATGGGGACCTCAGAGGCATCAGCATCCAGGGTACTCCACCAGTTCCTGGATGCCATGTTACCACATGCCAATGAGCATATATACTTCCCCTGAACTCAAGAGGAGTTGGCCAGCAATATGCACCTCTTCCACCATGTGGCAGACTACCCGGAGGTACTGGGTGCAATAGACTGCACGCACATACATATCAAGTCACCACCCAGTGAGCATGGTAGGCACTACATAAACCACAAGGGATACCACTCCATCAACTGCCAGGTCATGTGCAATGCCCAGGGCATTATCACGGATGTGTGTGCTGGCAGCCCTGGAAGCTACCACGACTCCCACATCTGGCATGCCTCACAGCTGTACCAGGTATTTGTCAGGGGGGACATCCCATATGGCCAACTTGTGGGGGATGCTGGCTATGCACTGGAGCCGTGGATGATGACTCCCATCAGAAATGCACACACACCCATGCAAGAATGCCATAATGAGGCACATGCACAAACCAGAATCATCATAGAGTGTGTGTTTGGAATGCTGAAATCATGGTTCTGGTGCTTGGACACATCTGGTGGAGCCTTGCAGTACTCTCCAGCAATGTGTGCCCACATCGTCATAGTATGTGCCATGCTACATAATATGATCCTGCGGAAACAGCTGCAGCAGGGTCATAATGGTGAAGGCCCTCACAGCCCACTGCAATTGCCAAGGGCACCACAGGCACAGAGGCATTCAGACCATGAATGCCCTGTGCCAGCCCCAGTAGGCAGACGGAGGCATGCCCAATATTCCCATGCCTTGGCAAAGAGGGAACGTATAGCACATACACTGACAGTGTAGGCCCCTATGGACTGAACACTTCTCCACCTGCACACACAGTAAAATGGATGGCACACCCACACACGATCACCTGTAAATTGTCATGCATATGTGGCCTCCTATGTGCATCCTACATAGGCGGCCCTTAGCTATTGCACACACAACAGCTATTGGTACAAAGTAACTCAACATCTGAACAGTAAATTAAGCTAACAGCATGTGTTGATAGTGTATGTATAGATTCCTAGGTACATCGGTAGGTACATGCCTAATAGTCAGAGGCCACTCATAAGCCTAGCCAAAATGTGTCTGCTGTCGCCACCCCATTGATTAACTAATGGTCCCTCTGTGGAGCAGACCCAGTTGAGGTATCCCTGGGGTGTAACCACTGTTCCCCACCTGTTCTGCAAGGATTCTCTGGTAATTTAATGAGGGGCTCCATATAATGTAATCAGGGATGTAGTTCCAAAGCATGGAGAGTACCCATGACAGGTATCTATCACCCCAGCATTCTCCAGTTATGGTTGTGGCAAGGTGTAGCACATTACAGTCTGTGACTCACTGTGACATGGATTCCCATAGCTGGAGCACATCCATTAAGCATCACTTGGATATACCATTAATAGGTATCATCCATATGTAAACTAACTGAGATACACATTTGTTTGCAGTATGGAGGAACAGCCGTAGTACAGTCCACATACTAAGCACCATAACACTTGTACATATCCCAGATGCCCCAGTGGTAAAGCCACTGACTGTCTCATGCATGTTCCCGGTTCCACGACCTGCAAGGGCTGTTACGTATTTCCGATGTCCCAAATAATGGATGTTGGATGCAGGTCATTAGAGGATGTTAAAGCACGTTAGTGGGTTTTTGCCGGTAAGTGTCGTTTAAACATGACTACACGGATATGTGCAAAACAGGTCTAACTTTTGCTGAATATCATCCAGATCATGGGCAAAGCTGCCCAGAACCACTGAAATGTGTATTATTCACCCTTGTACTAATAGTGCCTGCTCTGAGAGGTAAAACAACCACTTCCAGGAGTAGAACACGCAACCATGTACACAATCACCTACCACTAAGCTACCTGAGTTGTACCAATGGCAGGTGTGTATTGTGACAGGTTAAAACATAAAAGGGCTGAGTTCGGGAAATAGTATACACCGCCATGTACTCAACGAAAGGTGTGTTCTCTCTCTCTCTCTCTCTATATATATATATATATATATATATATATATATATATATATATATATATATATTCATATATATATATATATATATAAAATATATAGAGAGAAAGGGTGATAGAGAGATATATGTCAATATATATGGATATACATATATATGCAAATATATAGATAGGTTAACAACATGTACACAACCATGGAGGTACATATAAATAGGATAATACCAAATACCGAATGCTTTACATACCAACACGTGTAATCATGAGGCTTAAAGACCGAAAGACCACAGTACTGGAACACTAGAAGCACATTTAGTTAGTGCTTCTGGTGCGTGGTCCAAGTAGGTACTGTGTTTAAGTGTGTTTCTGATTGCTGTAGCATGTGCAAGTGTGTGTTCTGAGTGTGGTGTGTGTTTCCGGGGGACTGTAATGTGTGTGTGTGTGTGGGTTTGCTTCGTGTGTCTGTTTGTGCTATCTCAGAGGTAGATTATTACAGTAGGTGTGGTGTGGGGGGCACAGCCAACCACATGGGGTGTGTATGGGGGCATGGCCACCTGGCCATACGTAGTGTAGGATGGTTTGTTTGGATGTGATGGGTAGCAGTGTGTCTGTGTGTGTGTGAGTGTGTGTGTTCTGTGTTTGTGTTAGTTCCGGGAGTTTGACTGTCCTGAGTTTGTTTGGTATTGTGGGGTTTGGGAGTCTGGGAACGGTAATGTGGTTGTTGGAAGTGTGCGCATGCCTGAATCCATGGGTATGCCGTAGACAGCAGTTGAAGTCTTCAAATATATGCACAACATGGACCATAGCAATCACACATTCCCCCACGATCGAACATTGTGAACAAAGGATATGGAGAGTATATATGTCTATACACTATTACAAATATGTGCTATGGACATGAGCTAAAGATAGGGTTACCACCTGCCCACCTTGCGAGGGTCAGTCCCTCTATGTGCGGTAGTGTCCTGACCAAAATAAGTACAAATACTAATGTCCTACAATCATGAGATGTTTTGCATGTTCCATATTTAATGTAACTGTTGCATAAAATAGTCATCTGTATCTAAAATACCTACATGTAACAAGAAACAGGATAAGCAAGTAAACCGCTACAAGAATATAAGCTTTTATATAGGCATATATGCAAAGTTCTATACTTTGTACTGACCATGGGTATGTGTCGGCCTCTAAAATCCAATGTGTGTCCTGCAAATGTCCCACTATGGCCATTTAAAAAGGTGGCAACCCAAGCCAAAGAGGTTCAGTCACCAACACAACTCCAATGAGTGCAAATATCTGTGACAGAAATACACGAGACAGCTTTCATGTAGCAACATTTCATTACATACTGATGTATTTCCGAAGGGATTGAAGGATCAACATAACCTGCATGCTATACAGGAACCAATTAACAATGGCTTAATGAACAAGCCTGCAATAACCATAGTATTAGTCCACTAAAGGATAGGTCTTCAATTAGGGAAGGAGCCCTCACACACACATATCGAATATGTATAAATGCAGTTCCTACACACCTTCATCTGCTATGTACACCCACCTACTTCACCCCCACACCCAAAACAATTGCAATACAGACTGTAATAACATCACAAACATCCACTCACTCTATGACATCTGCAGAAGCCTTAACATACCTTGTGAGAGACACACTATAATGGCCCTATGTGAAATCGTTGCTGTTGTACAATGGAACAGACACCGATGTTACAGGGTTTGGTTGCAATAATCCTGTATCAGATGGCTGATATAACTGCTACACTCACATGTAAAACTACATCCTCTAGCCATTACACACAATCCACGGGGGCCATGAAGTTAAAATATCTCTGTGTGTCTCCATATAGCTGTTGCAATTCAACACACACAATACATCCAGGCCGTCTTCCTCAAGGGTAGTGCAAAGGGACAACGCCCAAGTGGAGTATTCAGTTATGCCCCACTGTTGCCATGTAATTGGCTAATGGAGTAGCTGCACAGCTGATGTACATGTAATCATCTACTCCGGAACTGGTGGCAGGATACCACATGTTACTGGTATCTACGTATAAAAGGATGGCTTGTCATACATTCAAACTGTATGTACATACAAGAAAACCGTTAAAACAGAAAAGGAATAGGACTTATATTATCGTCAACTCGGGATACTAATAAGGTATGTAGAACACTCAGTATGTTAGTGTATGTAGTACCTGTTCTGTATTAATTAAAGTGTAGGCAATGCATATAGTGGGAGAAGGTATTATGTATTGATGCATTGTTGAGCATAGTAATGCTCATAGAAATTGTGTGTACTGCTATGGGCCACAAGGTAAACACATTATACACCACAAGGGATGCTACATAAGGACTTTAAACACAACAATTCCACTACCGCCGCTGTCAGTGGCAGGGTTTGTCCAACAAGTATGTGCCATAACAGGGGATAGTATATGTTGATATACTGTAACAGTAGGCATATGTATGGGCGTACAACTGAGAATAACATGTCTAAGGTGGTCCTGATGTGCAATTATGATTTTCATTGTGGGATATTGGCATGTACAATACACAATAACAGGATACATATGACTTGTAGTCACCAGACAGTGTATCAGTATGATAGCTAATTGAAATGGAAGAGATAGTCAATTATCCATGCACAAAGGACATGTAATAGCTTCATAGGTTCATAGTTAGGTACTATGCTGTCTGGCCAAGTCCATTCGTAAGCCTAACTACAGTGTTTTCACTTGCGGCACCTCCCTAGGTTAGTGTCCTGTGCCTGTGAACAGCAGAGCCATTTGTTTCCTGCACCTCTGTACAGCAGACCCACAGTGATCCCTGGTGTACATGTCTGTCTCCCATCCACACATCAAGGTATCTCTTGAAGAGTGTTAGTGAGGGTCCCTGCCTGATGTACATAGGAATCATGTTCCAAAGCATGGTGAGTGTCTGGGTCAGGAATGTATCCCTCCAGCACGTCCTAGTCATTGTTGTGTTTATGTGCATATCCCAGAGCATGTGGCTCTCAGTGGCTTTTGCTTATGTGGAGCATATCCATCAATATTGTTTTGGACATGGGCCTTGTATGTTCAGCAGAGATCACCTCTGAGTATGCGGTATGCAAATGAGTACAGTTGGGGTTTCTGTAGTTGGGCTGCATATGTCATCCTTCGGAGGTCAGTAATCCTCTTGGTGTGGTAATGTTGTGGTATTTAAAGCCGTTGCTGTTGCCTCATAAGGTACATCCAAAATGGGGTATTGTACCCTTTAATGTGTTTCATAAGTCATGAGTAGAGAGACCAATGGCTGCCTTTGTTCTGGCTACAAACCCATTAGAGATTAGGGTGGCCATGTAGAAGGATATCCACACCACCTTGGCAATATGGTTATCAAAGGAGTGGATGCTATCCACTTGTGTTCTAAGATCCCTTATTATGTCTTATGTATGTAAGGGACTACCACCTATGTGATAGCCCGTGGGTGATTGGTGTAATCCAAAGGGGATGTCTATGCACCTTGTGGCATGCAGCTTGAGGCCATGTTATTGACACCAGGTATCCATCCCAGTGACACCCTTATGGAGGGTGTCTGTATCAGCTGGTGAATCAATCATGGCCCCTAGTTTGCAGTCGTCTGCAAACCTATTCAAGGTAAGTCCTTCTGTGCTAGCCTGTACATCATAGAAGCTTATACCGAACATGAGGGGCCCTATGACCGAGGACTGGGGGGACGCCAATTGTAACTGATTTACTGTAGAAGCTAGGGTATGCTACCCTCACTGTGTGGGTTCTGTCTGTGAGCCACTTTGCATAACATCTCATGACGTAGGGGTTGATGTGCAGGTGGATGTGTATCTTGACAATACCAGAATGGGGAATGCTGTTGAAAGCCTTTGAGAGGTCAAGGTAGGCTGTGTGGACCTCCTTACCCTCATCTACTGCCTTGGTAACTGTCTCAAAGGGCTCCATCAGGTTTAGGAGGCATGGTCTGGCCCTAACAAATCCAAACTGGGTGGGATCAAAAGTTTGGAGGCCACCAATGTCTCTGTGAATGAGATCCATGATGATGTCCTCCATAGCCTTGCAGAACAGTCTAGTCAGGCATATAGGGCAATAGTTCCCCTGGTCCATTGTGGTGCCACCTTTGTGGAGTGTGATAACTGTTACTGTGTGCCATTCAGGGGCCACAATGCCTGATGCAAGGCTATTAGTAAATATGGTGCCCAAGTGGGGAGCCATTTCATTCTGAAGTTTGTGGAAATCGCAGCCTGGGATGTTGTACGGTCACATGGATTCTGTGTTCCTGGCTTTAGAGAGTGCAGCTTTGAACTATGTAGTTGTGATCGCAGGGACTCTGCATTGTTCCTGTATAGATATGGGCCCTTTAGGGTGTGAGAGGGACGTAAAGTTAGCACTGAACCTATCTGCCAGGATGTTGCCAATATCAGTCGGTTCTGTAATGTTCATGCCTAACTGCTGTATGTCAGAAGAGATGTGGGTATCGCCATCGAGAGTAGTGACATACCTCTAGAACGCTTTGTGGTAGTCCTTGGAATTAGTTGTGGTAATGTTTACATAGCTAGCTTTGGAGGATGTGATAAGCGATCTCAGATTCCTACTGTGGCTGACCAGGGAGCTCCTCCACTCATGGGATTGTACTCTACTTTGCAACAGTCTCCGCCTTCTGTTGTACATTATGTCCATGGCAGTGGACCACCAGAGTGGCGTCTGTTTTCTGGTGGGTACCATCATGGCTCTGTTTGGGATAGCATGATCCATGCAGTCATGTAAGTGCTAATTAAGTGCAGCTGTGTATGATTCAGCGGTTGTAACTGTATTGTCCATCTGCAAGGGTGTCATGACATTTACTACTGCTGTCATAAGAAGCCTAAAGTTGGCTTTGTAGAAACATTGTACTGTGTTTTCCGTAAAGGGTGTGGTGCTGGGATGTGGATAACAAGGGTGATAAGTGTACGTTCAGATCTGACCAACGAGGAGATAACCCCAGGTGTAGAACACCAGACACACATGTTGGTAATGACCAGGTCTAGAATATTGTTGGCCCTGGTGGTGGTGTGGATAGGTGGATCCAGGAGAGTGGAGGTTATGAATCCCAGAAAGCATTGGCCTAATGTATCGTTAAATGAGTAGGTATCCCAGTTAATGGTGGGGTAGTGTCAGTCACACATCAGTAGTTTCTGTTTGAACCCTACTTTCCAGTACACCAAGAAGTGAGGACCGTTAACCATGGGGTATGGTGTGGAATCTGTAGCAAGCTACAATTTGTATAGCAGTTATGGCTAGAGTTAGTTGCACTTGGATTACCTCTGATGCATTGTGCTAAGCAACCAGCCTGGAGGTGTGGATATCCTTGGAAAATATGGACACACCTCCACCGTGGGTGATCCAGTCCTGGTTACATGACTGAAAGGTGTGGTATGAGTAATAGCCTGGTAGTGCAGGGGTGCTCTCAGGAGCCTAGAAGCAGGTCCCAGTCACTGCACAGATATCGAAGTGGTCCATTACAAGGAGTGCCTCGGGTGAGTGCATTTGAGATGAAGATGTCAAGCACAGAGTAGCATTACCCTCAGGTTTTGCTTGCCTGTTCCTGTTATGGTGGTGAATATGTTATTTGAACCATGCCTAAAACAGGCACTATAGGAGCAGCAAGAGCCTTAGCCATTATCCATAATCCCAGGGCTGACAAGTGCAGACCATCTGTGCCAAATCATTGTGTTCTGTCGACCATGTCATTCAAAGCAGACAGATACTGGATAACCTTGGAATGACACCAGAAGCATAGCCATTTGTTGAAGTAAATAATTCAGTCCTTGTACTGCGTTATCAGTCTGGACGAATGCCGAATACTTCTCAGGGGTAGGGCGATACCTGCCTAGGCTACAAGATTGGAGAGCTATTCCATGTCTCTGTACATGTAGTCCAGGTAGGTACATCTCAGGGCATTCACACTAACATGGAGAATGACACAGTCATATTGTACCTGTTGAGGAGTGACCTGAGTGCATAGGTTATGTTGCGGATCCTGTTACCCGACAGGTAGCTGACAGTAACTATCACCTTGTGTAGCCTGCTGAGTGGGACATCAGTGTGACCGTCTATAGAGTCACCTATGACTAGTGTGTTGGGTATGTTATATCGCCCTATTGGCTGTGGTTTATGGGCACACTGAGTTTGTGGGCTATAAGTAATTGGTTCTGTGTTGGGTGATGGGGGCTGCCTGCATTTCTGCTTTGGAGTTCTCTGTTGCCTAGACAGAGTAGTATTGAGAGGCTCTGCAAATGTTGTAGTCTTACTATGTGTGGCCTGTGGTGGTGGAGATCTAGTGAGACTATGTGATGAGTGTGGTGTGGTGCAAACGTTTAACATCCCCACATGATTGTCAGGTTCAGTCTGGGTTGGAGAGAGCTTTACCTCCAGCATGGCTAGATATGTGCATCTCCCACAGGTTGTAGTGTTGTGTGTTAGGAGGGGAGTATTGAATGTGTACACGAGACAATTTCTATATTTCCTCATGATGCCCATATTCATCATATAGACAGGCGATAACACTGGAAATTGACACTTTATTTAACTATTTCCCACTAGATATGTGAGGAAAGTGTGTACAAGAGCTGTTTTACTCTAAGCAAGCGGGAAATGTAAGTACAAACAGTGTTTACCTGTAGGTAATGAGTAAAATTGAGTGCTATAGTAATTAGTAGCTCATGAAGAGTTTACATGTTCTGAACAAGTGCTGAGCATGAATAAGCAATACAGATAGGGTGTCAGATAACATAAACACACTGCCCCCAATAGGTACACAATCACATATCCATGGACACTACCCAGCCCCTGTAACCATAACTATGATGGTACAAGGTGCACTCAGGCTGCATGGGACCTGTCCACATCCCTGGTGATATCATACACATATGGCAAAACAGTTTGCTCTACACATACACATCATGTAAAACATAGCTTCATGTCAGTCTGTGAAAACACTGAATGGTGCACACCAACAGTTATCACAACCCATAAAGTGGAGACACCACTCATAATGGGAGGCACTGCACTACTACCCTGCTGAGTCTGGTCTGAAAGTCCATGAACCTTAATCAACGTATATGTTGTTAGCAGTACAGATGTAGATGACAGTACGGATGATTTCACACTGCATATCATACCTGTGACAGGTCATAGGACATCATCACCCATACTGTGTTCCACCTATACTCAGTATACTAGATGTACCTTTGTATGTCACAGGAGTGTTCTGCCAGTGGACTGTTGACAGAACCAACACTACAAAAGGTGTCAGTATATGTGCATATCACACCAGTGGCATCTACAGTAAAACAGGGTTCATTTGTGGTACTCCCTCTCTTTGTAACCCATACCACACAGACAAATGGGAGGCATCTGCCTATGTAAGTATGTGAATGGCTATGACCTAGGAGCAATAGCTGACTCAGTGTTGAGGACAACCTACAGAATGGGCTTTGTGGGAGAGGTATGTGACATATGTGCACAATCTGACAGCTGCATATTGCATTGTCACCACTAGGTTAATAACCCTGTACCCATGAACTACCACCTAGGCAGCGGTCAACATAATGGACACTGTGTGCAAGGGATGGTGCTGTGCAGTTTACCTCCCTGAGCTAGTGATGTCACCAAGCCTATTAGGTAGTCATAAGAGGCAACCCTAGTCATTACAGGGTGCCATCCATGAACATGGAGATCATTGTACAGCCATACTCATCACTCAAGTGACCTATATCGGATCACGTATCACCTGTAAGCGGTATTGCCCATGTTTGCATGGGCAACACAATCCTTCACAATCCTCATCTCCACTATGTAGCATGATGCCTACCCTGCATAAAGACATGTCCAACACTGTGATGTTGTACATGCTACACTTACATATCCTGATCTGAAATACATACGTCATGGACATCCACCTTCCTAGTACAAGGATCGCCACATGCTGGACAGATCCTTGTGCCATACACATTACATACTCCTGCCATACTATGCAACCCTGTCCAGCAAAGCTGCACATTTCACCTCTGTCAACCATGGTGTGATGACCGCATGGAAGATGTATCATTAACCGTCTGGATCAGTTATGTGGCACTGCTTCACCTGGCACCAGAAACATGGTTGTTGGCTACAGCTAGGTAACCTTACATCCTACGCTCATACATGGCCCAGGGCATACAGACTACTACATGACCTTGTCTGTACATGCTATAGTTGATAACCATCCCTGCAAATACCATCCGGCTAGCCAGTGTCCCATGTGTATCACATGTACAACACAGGCAATAAGTGGCAGGATATTGAACTGCTATACAGTGCCGTGTAGATGTATATGGCAAAACACATGAATGTAAAGACTTCCATGTGCATGCCTGCATTGTTACAGGTCATGTCCGTTAAGGCAGTGTATGTGTTGATATGTGACATATACACAGCATCAAGGTCGACAGCATTAATGTGGACACATCCAGGCATGTGCTTATAGGTAAGAACACCAGTACAGGCAAACAGACATGCCCACATCAAGACAGCATCCACATGGAGTATGAGCAATGTAATCAGATGACACACATATATGGTGACAATATCCCATGCCCATTAGATGTCACATGTGTGCGACACAAACATGTCAGTGGTGTCGGTGTCATGAAGATTTGCAAAGACAACTGTTCATATGTAATAAATGTGATACACATGTATGTGCAGCTGTATCTCTGTGCATCTCTGAGATACTGTGACCTGTCTCCATCATTATGTCTTCCAGATATGCCGCAAGCAAGGCTCCCAGCCTATACCCGCTTGGAGGATGAGGCCTATATACCTTACCTCCAAGACAACTATGATGTCTTGTTTAGCCATGTGCCACAGCATGCACAGCAGCATGATGACCTGTGGCAGGCACTTTGCAGGAGGGTTAATGATGTGGGTGGCCATAACCACACATACCAGCAGGTGCGCAGACACTGCACGGACCTAATCAGACGTGCAAAACAGCGTGCGAATGCAATCACCAGGGAACAAGGTGCAACAGGTGGTGGGCCACCAATCCAGCCCCCACTCACATGTACCGAGGAGCTACTGGCCAACCTGGGGACACCGTCAGAACAGCATCCACAAACATTAGCTGCCATCGTGGAAGTGGGTGTCTCCCAACCACCGAGCCTGGAGTTGCCTGGTAAGTCACTACTACACATATAAATATTATATCCCATATAGTTGCATGTGTCACTGTACAATATGTAATATAACATCATATGCAAGGCATGAATACACATATGCCGCATACTATAGTATGGTACTTTGTGAATGCACACATCTGCATACTCCATAGTATATCCTATTGTACTGGCAAATGTGTTAACATGCACATTGCACCCTGTAGCTGTCATACAGGCTTGAATAATGATCATACTGCTGTGTCACCCCTATATAGGTACCTCTGACATTCTGCAGAGACAGTAGGCCATTGCAGGTGAGACAGTTATAAGTATCAGGCATGTTAATGCACAGATCTACTCACCATGTGGCCAGTTAACACATGTACACATAATGTATGGTCCGGTCACAATATACAGGTCACATCTTTAATCCATCACACTGGCTACCCATGTGCAATACCTACAAACTAAGTGAAACACCGACATGAAACCTCAGAAACTGTCATTGCTAGATGTGTGGACAGCTGTGCATACAATGGTGGAGTTTTTGTTCAATGTAGGAATATGTACTATACATCAGAACTACACATGTGGGGTACACAAACAGTACTACACAGTGAGCTGGAGTATGGGCAGCCCACAGGATTCACCATTGTGGATTATGCCCCTGCTATGAATGCACACATTGTGATGTGCCATCTGACATGTCCATGACATGTAGTGGTCTGGCTGCAACATTGTCTCACTATCCCATAAAACATACCCCACATACCAAGCATACAACCCTTTGTTTGAATAACCCTGTGGACAGTGGAGTATCTGACATCTATGGGTGTATGTCATATGGGACAACACAGACATGTGAGATAGATGGCCATCACAACCATTTGGCCAACACATGTCCACACATGGCCATGGAGGATGGCCAGAGACATGTAGCAACACACAGTAGATGTGATGTGTTTGTGTATACACCCTGTTGTACATTGGCTACACATGGTCCAATTATAGCCTTTGTTGAATGGTTATATTGCAGATGTAGAACACTGGGACATCCTACAAGCCTGTGCACAGCTTGTGGAGGCGTAACTTCACTCGACCACATAAGATGTGCTGAACATCATGACTGTGTCACAGCATGACAGTAGTCACTTGTACAGCATCCACATACATACACAGACAACCACATCAGGCCACAGATACAGTATGTTTCCCTTGCTGCTGTTGGACATCACTATCAGCTGTGCACCTCATGTGTGTGGTACACAAATGTCGTGTGGGACATGTTGTATTGACAAGTCTGCCATGTGTGGACATGGTTGCCAGGCAGCTAAAATATGTTTGCAGATGTGCAGGGTTGTCATCCATATGTCCTTCGGTGACCTGTGTCACACATTACACATCATGGTTTACTGTGTATAAACCTCAGCGACGTGGGTCACAATCCACAATATATATGTATTGTGTATGCACACAGTCATGGCTATGCACTGTGTGCAATCCACACTGTATAGCAATAGAGATGCCTCATGATTCCATGCAATGGCACTATGGCTGTACTTCACACTGTATAGCAATATAGACACCTCATAATACCCTTCAATGGTCATGCACATCTGCTAAAAGTGCATTTTATCTGTAAAGTGGACAGACAACACTGCAATGTGACACCATTACACCACTGTACATGTGACAAGACACCATTGTGTCAAACATGTATGCATGTCAATGTACACGTCAGCAGATTACATGTCATACTACACGTTAATGTGAATGTTATATGCCACACATCAGCCATGCGTACTGTTAACCTGTGCTGGTCCACATGGTGTAACACAGGGATGCATGCTTACTACCATGATTGTGTGAAATGCATGGTTTCTGCTCTGACACATGCTTGCTGTTATGTGCAACCCAGGGATGTATGATAACTACCACTATTATTGTCTGAGCTGCATGCCATCTGCTGTATCACATGCATGTTGCATGCCTTCTGTCAAATCACATGCATAGTGTGTTTGTGTGTCTGTGTGTGTGTGTGTGTGTGTGTGTGTGTGTGTGTGTGTGTGTGTCTGTGTGTGTGTGTGTGTGTGTGTGTTTGTGTGTGTGTGTGTGTGTGTGTGTGTGTGTGTGTGTGTGTGTGTGTGTGTGTGTGTGTATTGTAATGTAGAGTCTTTGTTTGCCTTCACAGGTGATGTAGGTGCATTACCCTCCTGCGGTCCATCTGATGTTAGTGTCCCCGCAGACTCTAGCAGTGATGATGAACATATGCTTGAGGCACAGGCAGGGTTATCAGGGGCTGCATCTGTGCCATTGGTTGCCATTCCACCTATATCCCCCTCATCCCCATACACAGATCTCATGCCACCACATACCCCATTACCAGTGGCCATAGAGGAAGGACAGTTAGCATGTGGTAGCTTGGAACAGGAATGTGTGGTGGCTACGGAAGGTGTGCATTCACACCATGGTGTCAGTCAATTGACTGGAGATGAGCCACACAGGCGCAGCAGCTGGTGTGACCAGACACATGTTTCAGACTGTAATGGTGGCACAGGCATGTGCTGAATGGCAGAAGACAGAAGGGCAGAGGCTTCAGAGGCTGCTATCCGTTCTTTAAACGACAACATCCAGGCATTGGCAAATGCTCAACAGCAGATTGCTGATGTTTTGGACAGATGATTGGGTGACATGGTTGGAATCCTTGACCGTGGCATGACAATCCACGAGCATGAGCTGCCTGTGCTGGAACATCTGGTAGGAGTGAGGCATAGAGCACGTGGATGTAGGCCAGCTATGTCACCTAGTGCAGATCTATGTGAATGAGCTACCTCACATGCCAGCTCCCATAGTGGCAGTAACAGCAGCAGTGCAACTGGTGCTGCGCTGTCCACACCAGGACACAGCAGGCCATGTGGACGTAGCCTTGGATGGTCCCAATGGGGACACGGTTCCAGTGGACATGTGTCATCGGACATTACCCAATCTGCATCTCTGCCTGGTATTGCCCGTGCAACCCCTGGCAAGCACAGGTTATGTGGACATGGCCGGATACCGTGAGCTGTAAAACCTGGTCTGTACAGTCTGGAGCTGTCAATAATACCCCTGTGTAGGCCAGACACATGGCAGAATTGTGTGCACACATACATGCACACACCAGAAACATCTGTAGGGCACCGCAGCACTCACATGCATAACAATCACACATGGCCAATTAGATCATAGGCCCTAACCCACACACATGATGTCATCCAATGGTGCAGCCTAGGCCCCTGGCAAACATTATAACCCTGTGCATATGATGATGCCTGTGCTGCATCCCTGTCATCCACACCATCAGTGCAGGGACATGCTCATATGGTCTAATGCACAGAGTGAACAGAATAGTGAGATAAGTGTAGATTACAATTGTTGTGTACTGTTGACATGCAGCAGACATACCATGTAGTAAAGGTTTAGAATGCATTGTTTTCTGTTCACAGTATGTGTCTTGGTAACAACAGTAACAGCATGTTGGTAATGATGTCCTGCTTCCCTCCTTCAGGTCTAATTGCATTTGCTGTTGAGTGCCAGTGTTTGCAGTTTCCCATGTGTAAATGTGGACTACTCTTAGACATGTATAGCAATACCAGCATGCTATTTGTAGCTTCAGTCTCACTGTTAGAAAGGCTGACATTCCAAAGATTTCTACACATCTACTGATCCAGGAGCATGGGAGTTGTGTACTAAGCTACAGTCACTAGAGATGTGACATCCATACTGGGTGACATCACAGGTACAGTTACATGTGGCAGGGAGTTTACATAGTGGTCTAGCTGATGACAAGGGTAGAGGCCAGTTGATAGCTTGAGGCCTCACTGTGTAGCAGTAATACACATTCACATTACAGGATGAGAACACACAACTACACACACACACACACACACACACACACACACACACACACACACACAGGTATTCACACACATGTATTCAGACACACAGTAACACGCCCACACTCATGGGGTTAATGACACTGTAACACACACACACACTTGATAGTGTTGAGGTGAAGACCCCTGCCTATGTGGTAATCACCATTACAGTACTGTGCACCCACATGATGTGACACAGAGAATAAACATGTACAGGTAGACAGTAATGCCTAAGATCAACGGCATCAACAGGGTAGTAGATTGCATCACCTGGAGGGGTTAGGGGTCCTATATGTTCACTATGGTAACATACATCCTCACTCCATAGACCAGACAGCCATACATAATACACACACACACACACACACACACACACTGTGGAGACCACAATTGAATGAACCTATGTCATGCACATATAGATAGCTCACATGTGTGTGATACACACCCCACCCCTGCCTATGTCTTGCTTTCTACACTGCAGTATGTACAGATCTCTTCACCAGTGTACATGGGTGTGAGTAACAATTGGGATGTATTCCCCACCATACGTTGCAAATATGGACACACAGGCAAACACACATGGCAGTACTGTGAATCAAACACCTGCTCTCTTATGATACGTATGACAGGCATGCAGCAGTATTGCCTGCATTGCAATGTGCACTGACGCTACCTTTGGCAATTGTGCTGATATATGCACACAGGAGGTCTTAAGTGTTACAGGTGTCAAGTGATTTACAGTCAGTGACACCCTGACTGCTGTGTAGGTTGTATGTCTTCCCCTTCAATTAACAGAAACATAGCTTAGTGTTTGCACATGTTATGGCAGGACAGCTTGTGACACACCTGTGAGCTGTCTTCAGCAAACATCCATCTGCAAGATGGCCCACCACTTTATGTCCACACATCCGTCCATACCTGATGTACATCTTACCGTATTGTCAGTATTTCACCATATGCAGTAGGCAATGATGGGGCTGCATTGCAACTGCATTTTGTAGCAAGACACAGATCACCTACAAACATCAGCTACTGCACACGCATGGTAGCTGAACGCACACCACTACAAGTACATGTGTGTAGGTCCTACATTCCTGTCATTTAGCCATGTTTGTAGGCATTGCAATTGGTGGACATGTGTGATGACATACATGACACACGGACTGTTGTATGATATGATAGTTGTCATGGATAACCAGTACAGAGGGAATGTTAACTCAGTCAACATTGATATCACACCTTATGTACTGTTAGCATTCAACAGCCATTGACCTACCTTCCATGTGCATGTTTGTAATTACTGTAGCCACCTGTCTGCTCGAAGGACAGAAACAGCTATACTATGTACATATGTGTTGTGTGTGTGT